>NW_005370683.1:4620128-4663514 GCF_000412655.1 Myotis brandtii
ATATATACACACACATACACATACACATACACATACACATACACATACACATATACATACATTTTTTATTACACATATCCATGATGACTAGTTCAACAACTCTTTCAAGTTTCGGATTTCTTTTTGACTTTTAGCAAGATAATACAAAACAGTACATTATACAACCACCTCAAGGGGTCTGGGGTAGCACAGCAAACCATAAACAAACACTCGTCCTTCTGCACTGAAACATGAACGGCCACACTAAGTGAAACATGCAGAGACCATCAACATCCTCCCTTTTCATCAGGTTTGCCACCAAATGAGCTGAAGTCAGACTAGGTTTGCTGCTATATGAAGCTAGGAAATCTTATTTCAGAGCTTTTTCTACTTCAAATTTGAAGACAAGGGATGGTGGACATGTAGTGAAGATGATTGTGTTTCTTAAGTCTATTTTCATTTATTCTTTGTGGATTAGTTATACATATCCTGTGCTCAATTTTTTTTAAAAAAATATGGTTTTATTGATTTCAGAGAGAGGAAGGGAGAGGGAGAGAGAGAAACACCGATCAATCAGCTGCTTCCTACACACTCCCTACTGGCAACCCAGCATGTGCCCTGATGGGAATTGAACCAGTGACCTCTTGGTGCATGGGGTGATGCTCAACCAATGAAGCCACACCTTTGCTCATTTTTTTTATCAGGGTACTTAATATTTGTCTCATTGGCTTGCTCTTTGCACATTAAAATATTACCACTCTTTCTGCTATATATGTTATAAATATTTGTTTGGAGTTGTTTACAACAGCTGTTTTGAAGCTTAAGTGTGTCCCCCAAATCACCCGTAAATATGTGTGTATGTCTTTGTGGTATGGAGTGGGGTGGATGTGCATGAACATGTGTGTGTGCGTGTATACATACATGTTTAGTGTAAATTCGTAAAAACTGCCCATTGAAAATTTGATATAAAATGTCAAGTTAGAATTCTGGAATCTGAATCTTAGAGAGCCCAAGTGTGATTCTGTTGCAGGGAATCAGAGATTCACATTTTGGCTTATGGAAGGGTTTGTTCAACATGTAGTTGTTTTCTCTTTAGGTCTGTTGAAATCTGCCAGTTGTTTCCTTAGTGATTTCTGCCTTTTATGTTAAGCTGTGAGCACCGTTTCAAAAGAGACATTGACAAACCTGAGATCATGTCCAAAGGCCAACACCAAGATGTTGAGACCCAGTCAGAATGACAAAGGAATGGCGGAGGAAGTGGGGATTTTAGATTGAAGCATATACTTTGGGGGGTGGGAGGGGCACTCTGGCTATCTTCTACTGTCAAAGAACGAGTGTAGCTATTCTGTATTATACCAGGAGGCTGTAAGAAAAACAGTGTGTTGAAATTCAGGGCAAAGAATCCATCTTACACTTGATTTATTCTTTATAAAACATCTCTGATCCTGTTAGTTTGGAATCCTTCTGTGGTTTTTGCTGCCTTTAGAACACTAAGTGCCCTATGAGATCCCTCATTTGGATGCCTCACCTCTCTCCACTCCCACACTACTCACCCAGTGTGCTGCCCAATGAATGGCCTGATGTTTCTCAAAAACTCAAGAGATTCATGCATCTTTCCTCCTTCTCAAATCTGAGTTTCATAAGCTATCTGATCTACTAAACACCCCTTCCCTCTGGCCTGAGGCATATGTTAACCTCTAGTCAGAGCCCAGTCTTTGGGAGTCAGTTTGTCTCATGATCTTCTATGGAATGTCCCCAATGTGACCTTGTCCAGCAAATAAGTCCCCCAAAAGCCCAATGATATCTGTATATATATTTGCATATGTTAATATGTAGTTAATATTTAATAGCTATAGGCTAGATACTAGGGCTACAAAGATAAATAAAATATATATCCTTTCTTCTGAGATTCTCAGCATCTCTGAAAAGAAGTATTAATGAAAATTTAATGGGAAATTTAGTGAATATTTAAAATTGGGAAGATCACAACTATATAATGCACATTTCAGCAGTTATTGAAATTTGAATGGATTTATAATGCATTCAGACATAAGATTATGTTTAAGAGGATAAATAAAAGGAAAAGAATTAAACTTACTTGAGTTATGTAGACAAGCAGCATTGTATTCCATTGTATTCTGAACCAAATGCATAGTTTTTGCCAAGATGATTAAGTGAAAGATGTTTATACTTCCAATGAAAATTTGATTGGTGTTATACAGCATGTTAACTGAAAGACATGCTCATTTTTACTTGCCTAGGAATCCTTAAAATGTTCAATAAAGCGTCTGCTTGTTTTTGCATAACAAAAGGCAATGTGCATAGTTAATCACTGAATGTCTTGAGATAATGAGTGTGTTAAGTATTTTAGCATCTGTCATATTTATATTTCATCTTGGTCATTAATGGATAATTTTCTCTTCCACTATATAGAAGACAATTTTTTTTCTTATTGTAATACAGCAATTTGAAGTAGGAGTTGGGGGAGGGGAGGTTGCAGCAAATGACTCACATGTATTGCATTCGGAGTCAGTCCTTTCAAATACCTGTGTGCTTGCTGTGCAGCTGAAGTTCCAAGTCAGTAAGAACCCCGCAATTGCCAAGGTCAGAAGCCCCTAGTATTTTAATTTTATATGTGCACACTCTCCGAGCTGGCTAGTGGGCTGTCATGGAATGCCCATAAAGGAAAATGCATTCATTGACATTACACACAGTGAGTTAGCTGCCTAGGCCCAGGCCCAGGCCCAAACTTCTATGACAGATTACAAATGTGTTTTTCTCTGCGGAGCAGTGAGCCAGGTAAGTGATTTCTAAATAGTAGACTTGTCATCCAAATGCAGTTTGATGTTATCTCTAGTTGATCAAAAACCTGAGCTTTTTCTCAAGGTTGATTAATAACCCTTTTATTCTTTCACTACAGAACATCTTGAGAGTTGTATTAGCTAAGGCTGACTTCCTTTGCAAGTTGCAAAACTGTGCAGAGCCCACCAGACTATGAACTCCTCGAAGGCATGAGCCAACATATTTATCTTAGAATCATTGCCATTTAGCCAGTGTGTTGCAGGAAGAGTTTCCCTAAATGTGCGCTGGGTTGAATTAACTTTATTTGCTGTGGATGATTAAAGCTACCAAGAATCTCAGCATTGTGAACACTCTCAGTTCTCTTTAGGATTTGAAGCTTTAAGAAACAGTACATTTTATTCTGCCAGCAAGTAAACATCTCCACCAGGGAACTATTACCTCTTATATTTAGTTCATTCATTCAAGTACTTTTAGAAAACTTGTCACAGACCAAAAACAGCAGCAGATTCTAGCCAAGCAAAGCAATTGTTATAATTAATGTTATAATCTTTAACTAAAAAAAAACATCTTTGGTTGGGATTTGGACCATTTTTTCCCAATGTTTACCTTAAATTTTTGCTACCATTTCCACTTGTTTCTAGAGAATTCTAGAATTGTCCAGTAGCAGAAAGATCTGCTCATTAGCAGAGAGTTCAGAGACTTTAAAAAGCCCGGTATAATGAGGTAAAGGGAAAATCAGCAATAGTTGTTAAAAGTGGAATGTATAAAGTCTCCATTGCATGAATGACATCTTGTCTCAGTGACTCTTTTTTTAAATCGAAGCATAGTTGACATACAGTATTATATTCATTTCAGTTGAACAATATAGCGATTCAACATTTAAACACCTTATGAAATGATCATCACAGGTCTAGTAACAATCTGTCATCATACAAAGTTTAGAGAGACTGACCCACCCTTGATATCTGATCACCCTGGCCTGCCTTCGGCAAGCATCCTGTTCAGTTGATTTAGTAAGAATCCTCCTATCTGTGATGTGTCCTTGTAGTAATTTTCCAACTTCTGACCCCAGCCCCCACCCTGCCACTCCTCTCCTTGGTTATAAATCCCATCTGTCTTCACTGTATTCAGAGTTGAGTCTGATCTCTCACCCCTATTGCAGTGATCTTGGCCCCTATTACAATGATCTTGACACCTATTGCAATAATCCCGAATGAAGTCTGTCTTACCATTTTAACAAGTGTCAGAATAAGTTTTTTGTAACACAGTTATCACTCCATTCATATCTAGGACTTTTCTATCTTGGAAAACTGAAACTCTGTGCTCATTAAAAAATAACTTCTCATTCCCTCCTCCCCTCCAGTCCCTGGGAACCACCGTTCTACATACTGTCTCTATGATTTTGAAGACTCTGTGTACCTCATACAAGAAGTCTTGTTTTATACTATTTCACATTTTTGGAATCTCACAGTATTCAGCTAAACTATAAGTCATAATACATTGTTAGTCTGGAAATCTAACCACAAATGTTATGATTCCTCAGTAATCAATTTACAAAAAAAAAAAATTAGAATCACACCATCAATGAATTGATCAGTTTCTGTATAGAGATGACCACTAGAGAATTTGGGGACCAAATAAAAGCCTTTAAATAAGCTCTCCTTTTGGAATGCTTTTTAAAAATAATTTCCCTTTAAAAAAAATCCCAGCAGCTAGTGCATCACATAAGTGGTACCATTTAAACTCTTTGATCATCTGAACATCTTTTTAATCTCTGCAGAAGCTAAGGCCTTGTATGTAAACAAAGCACCATGGATGCCAAGTCGGAATTTGTCGCATGAGACATTATCCTCTGAGATCCTCGTCAGCGTTAATAACAGTGATGCTTCATAAGCCTGGAGTCATCTTTGGGACCAGCCCATCACTAATAACCATTAAGTTCAAGCCCATCTCAGTGCTCCTTGGGGTTCCATATTCGTTTCATCTACACACGACCTGCATGCCAAAGAGTTAAAGAGCTTTTAAACAATTAAGAAAGAACGTCTTGTCAGGTTAAGCTTAAACGTTGACAGTTTGGATCACAAGGGTAATTGTTCATGAATTAGCGATGCATTGTGGTTCATTGAAATTTAATAGACAATATTGACTACCTTTCTAAGCTTCCTATAGAATTTAACAAGGTTTTACTGCTCAGAGTGTGGGATACCCTTTCTTGGACACTGGATTCCCCCCTCTCATCTAGAAAGTAGAGACCCAGGGACTGAATCCCTTCCAGGGCACCCAGCTCCCCCGGACAGCTCACTGATACTCGCTAACCGTTGGATGATGAGGAACATTGCTATTATCAACATGGGTTTTACTTATGCTGCCAAAATAAATTTAGCTAATTAAATGATATTTATTTAGTAATTATGTGAGTGCCTACAAGGACCAGCTCTGCTAGAGGCTTAGCACTAATTAATCAATTTATGACATAGATCAGGCACATTTGGATGGAACAGCCACTTTCCTTCTACATGTGTGTAAACTGAGATCCAGAGAAGACATCCTGACGGGGTCACTTACCAGCTCTGTCACTTGCCAGCATTATGTCACCTCTCTGGGCTTCAGTTTCCCTCATTTATGAGACCGGGCAATAATACTGCTGCGAAGTGTTGCTGTAAAAGACAAATTGCATAATGTTTTACTTGAATCCTCTTTCTTCTTGTCTTCGCTTTGCAGGAATGGAATCGGTTTGTGCCGAGCATTTCACTTCTTATTAGAAGGTGAAAAAAATATCTGCTCATTTAGATTAATGAAGTCAGTCTTTCCCTGAGTTATACGGATTGCTCTGCATCAGGCAAAGATCTGGGCCAAATGAAAACTAAATAGGCTTGTTTAAGGCTATCTTCCAATACTGTGCAATAATACAACCACTGATAAAATTGTTTTATAGATCCCTGTTGTACTCTAAGTTAAAATTAAAGTATAATTAATGTATAATTCACTTTTAGGCAGAACCACTTTGCAGCTAGGGGCTTATAAAAAACTAAACAAAAAACTACATACACACAAATATAGAATTGTATTGCTATGGAAATATTGATATTCAAATTCGGAAGTTTTCTTTCTAGTCAAGCCTTTGTGTATGTGTGTATGTGTGTCTATGCGTGTGTGTATACAGTTCTAACTCAGTTAAAGGATTTAAAATATTTGTAACTTTACAATAGTTTTAACTTTAAAATAATTTTGTATAAAAGCTATACTTATTCAGTTGCAACTAATACGAAGAGATTTAAAAATATGTTTTTGTACACTTTGGACAGTTTATTGCATTACATATTTTTATTGCAATTGATAAGAGCGTAAGACTGCTAGCGAGTGTTTCTTAATATTTCAAAACTGGTAAGTAGTTGTGTTGCCCAAACCACTGAGACAGTTTTCACATCTCTTACCTCTCTGAGACTGCGTTGTTCTTACCAGAAGTGTCTTGGACAAGCCACTCCCAAGTTTCTTGCTTCAGATATTGGTGTACTGTCCTTTATTTGCCAAGAACTTATTAAATGTTAACAATATGCCAGGACCTGGGCATAAAGTATGGTGGATAAAAATGGCATTGCCCTTTCAGAGCCTGGAATGTAGGAGCAGAAGCAGATATTAATCAATGAATCATAGAAATAAATGCATAAGTACAAGCTGTATTGGTTTCTCTTATGGAAAAGTTCAGGAAGACATGAGAACATTGAAAAGGGGGGCTTGGCATGGTTTGGCAAGCTTGGTTGGAGATCGCCTCTCTGACCAATCATTTAGGTGACGAAGATGATGTAGGGAAAGAACATGCCCTTTGAGCTTCAAATCTGTCTTCTTTGTCCTGAGGCACATGGCTTAACCTCCCTGAAACCTCAGTTTTCTAATTTATAAAAGGACTTTATTGTATTTACCTCAATTGAGTCATTGAAGACTGTAAGATAGGTCTGTTTGTGACTGGCACATCATGTGTACTAGTATTCCCTACTAAATAATAGTGTTCTTTCTCTCCATACCTCCTTGGATGATGACAAACTTTCTCAATGCCTCATAAACTTGTAATCGTCCTCTTAAGTATTATTCCAAATTCTATTCAAGTCAAATGCAAGCACATATTACATAGAATTGTATCTGCTATGGAAATACTGAGACTGAATTTAGGGCATTCTATTTCAAGTCAAGTGTTTGAGCTGTAATGTAATTAAGGTAATGGATTCACTCACTTCAGGAATATAGCACGCATTATGCATATCACTAGCTTGGCTGAGTGAAGCCATGTGACTTAATGGAAAGCCTACCGAGCTAAGAGTTAGGAGGACATGACTGTAATTGAGATACTCAAAAGGTCATAGTACAGCTCTGGGTCTCAGGTGAATCCTAAATCCCTTTTAGCTCAATCATCTGGGGAAGCTGAAAAATGAGGGTAGTGCCCACTTCA
Organism: Myotis brandtii; assembly: GCF_000412655.1. NCBI lineage: Eukaryota > Metazoa > Chordata > Mammalia > Chiroptera > Vespertilionidae > Myotis > Myotis brandtii. The sequence goes on from NW_005370683.1 coordinate 4,627,354, forward strand.
CATGGTTGATTTTTATTCTTTCTGGGATTCTTAGATTAAGGTCACCTCCTCTGAGAAACCTGCCTTGACCACCTAAAGTTTGGTTGGGTGTCACTCCCATTCCCCTAAGGAAGAACCCTGACACTCTTTTCTGAATGTCTGAGCACAGAACCATTCCTTCCCCACACTGTGCTCCCCGTAAGAGTGGAACAGTGCCCGTCCCTTTCCTGAGCTCTGGGTGCAGTGCCTGACACCTAATGGGTACTAGTTAGTGAATATCAAGGGTATTACCTAAGACAGTTATGTGCTCCATAGGATAAAAAATGTTCTCAAAATATGTGTAAACTGAGCCTTCACCTTAAGGAGATTATTATTAAGCGAGGAGAGCAAGACTAAAATGCATAAAAAATCCGACAGCATAAGAAAGGCATCATCAAATGAGGTGCATTTTATAAGTTCTTCAGGGGCTCCAGGGATGGTCAAGGAAATTTGGGGGTTTTGAAGAATGGAAGAGGATTCACTAAGCAGAAAAGGGAATAGACACAGCACATGGGGAAGATTGGGAGTGAAATGTGGAACAGGGTGTTGATCAAGGCTTAAAAAGGGCAGCAGAGAACGTGGTGTTTAGCAGTGGGAGCTACTGCTGAACAGGCAGCCTGAAGTCCTCCTGTGGAGGGCCTTGAAAATGGAGAGGAGTGTAAACTGGTTGGACATGGAAATGTGGAGCCATTGGTGGTGTTGAGCATGAAATTGACACCTCAGAATAAACTTTCTTGAAATTTTGGATAGATTTTAGCAAATGAACTGTCTAAAACAAATAAGACACTGAAGAAAATCATTTTAAAGTAGTAATTTGCATTTAAATAACATTCCTAATTCCAAAGTCACATGTATTTCTTGTATCTCAGTGGTCATCATAGTAGTTCAACTAGGTAGGAGGACAGTATTTGCAGAGGAAGAAGCAGATCTCAGAGAGGTTAAGCGGCATGTTCACGGTCATCTGGTTCATGCTTGCCCAAGTACTGGCAGAGTCAGGATTAAAAGGAAGAATTTCTGAATTTCAGATCTCTGCCATTAATGTTAAAACTAACATCATCCAAATGGTAACAACGCTATACTTCAGTTTTCATATATATTTTCTAAAAACATTGTTATTGTAATCATGGTAAAAGGGTCCAGAAAGTTTTATTGATGAGGGATTTGTTGTTGTTGTTGTTTAATATATTTTATTGATTTTTTACAGAGAGGAACGGAGAGGGATAGAGAGTTAGAAACATCGATGAGAGAGACCATTAATGTTAAAACTAACATCATCCAAATGGTAACAACGCTATACTTCAGTTTTCATATATATTTTCTAAAAACATTATTACTGTAATCATGGTAAAAGGGTCCAGAAATTTTTATTGATGAGGGATTTGTTGTTGTTTTTTAAGTTAAAAATGCATGCGTGTTGTAAACCTACAAAAAAGCATTGAAGAGCATTTGTCAGATGTTGCTCGATAAACCCAAGTTTATAATGTTCAAGTATTATAATACTCAAATAGTCATATGCATTAATTTAGTTTATATGTAAAAACCAGGAACAATTCTTGCTATTAAAATGCATAGACTTTAAATTTATAGATTTAAAGTATAAGAAATAAAACAAAAAATTAGGATTTATTACAAGGGCTGATTTTCCTATAGGAGAGACATAATATATGTTCTATAAATAGAATAAATTTAGGATATGGCAATTAATGTGTTTGCCCTAATGTCTTGAGTGCTGTTAGTAGATTCATAATCTTTGACCACAGAATAAGACATGTGATCATTTAATGTTGACTGCTTTGTGGGAAGTCTGTGAAGTATTGCATTTAAGAGGACATGTTCTAGAGTTGAATTTGTTGGGGTACAAATATTTGGGTAAATCGCCCCCCATTTACTAATTTATCTTATGCAAGTTTCTTAACCGCTGTAAATCTTCGTCTTTGTCTATAAAATGTGGATAATACTCACTAAATTTTATCTGGGATTATTTGAAAATAGGAAAGGAATAAGGAAATGAATTGATGGTAAAGAAAAAAATTTCACTCTGGCCAGTGTAACTCAGTGGTTAGAGCATAGGCCAGAGCATGGATTCCGGTCAAGGGCACATACCTGGCTTTTGGGGTTTGCTGCCCACCCTTGCTTGAGGCTCCTGGTCAAGGCTCCTGCCCAAGACAACCAGTTGGTGTGTCTCTCTCACATCAATGTTTCTCTCTTTTTCTCCCCCACTCCCTCCCTGCTTTCTACTGTCTGAAAAAATAATGGGAAAAATATCCTCAGGTGAGGATTAACAAAACAAAAAAAGAAATAAAAAATTCTTCTGCCAGCAAAACCATGGTTATGCATAGATATTATATACAGATGCAGACATTCATATATTTCCTATTTGCCATGACCTACTAATTTGTATTCTAGAACATGTCTAATCCATTCCATTTTTTACCCTTTCACTATAGAAGTGTCAGCACTAGGTTTGCAAGAAAACGGGATGCAAGCTTTTATGACATTTTACTGATTTTCAGTGGTTTGTGATGATTAATGAAGCTTTATTGGAAACCAGAAACAAATAATTCCTGGTCTTAGGTTTTAAGGCAATCCATTAGGCATTGAAAAAAAAATGCCTGAAAAAAAGAAAAAAAATGCTGGGAAGTTGAATTGTAAAGGCTTTTATTTTTTAAATCAAAGCTTTTTTTTTTCTTCCCAAGGAAGTTCTATATGTAAAGCCTGGTATCAGACATAGAGTAAAAGTACTTCATTAGTGTTTCATTCTAATTTCTCCTTCCTTGCCCTTCCTCCCTGCTAATGCTGCACGCTACATCTGTTACAGAATTATTCATTCTAAACAATGTGAATAAACTTCATCAACAGGACCCACTGTTTGTTAGATCAGTTCTTGTCAAAATAAATAAATAAAATTTAAGCTGCTGACAGGGGTAGTATTCTGAAGTTAAAAATGTAAGAAGCAAAACTAATCTTTGAAAATATTATTTGAAACTTGATGCTGTTCGTAACTTCTATTCCTTTCAGCTGTGTGTAATATTCTTTGAAATTGTAGAAACTTGTGAGAAGTACCTGGTGGCATCTAGTAGAGTAAGAATGTAGCAGAGCAGCTCTGAGGGGAAGAATCAATCCGAGAAGATGAAGGGTGATCCCACTTCAAGAGAATCGTGCCCTTCATCTCTGCTAGGGACTGAACATCTGACTCCCTATTTCTAACTCATACAGATGTCAGAAAAGACAACGATTCAGAGGGAAGGCTGGGGAGAGTGGGTGGGTGGGAAGAGATCAACCAAACACCTTGTATGCATATATGCATACCCCATGGACACAGACAATAGGGTGGTGAAGGCCTGGGGTGGGGTAGAGGGGCGGGCTAGAAGGGGGTGGATGGGGGGAAACAGGAACATATGTAATACTTTCAACAATAAAGATTTAATTAAAAAAATAAAATAAAGAAAAGAAACCTAAATACTGTGTCTTCTGGTTGAGATGAAGACAACTGCCCTGCAAGAGATCCTTAGGAGACACCAGAATGTGTCTCATAGTCAGGGAATACATTTACTACATTAGTTCTATTTCTTCTGTGTCCTAAGAGTGGTTATTAAATTAATTATTCAGTAACTATTTTGAAGAGGGAGGTGGGGGATGGAGGTTGTGGGGGAGGGGTGCCAGGGTTCTTGTTCCAACATCTAGAAGGGTTCAGCAATCTGGAGAAGGGCTGTGTGTAACTTAATAAAGAGTCCAGAGATGAAACATAATTTTGAAAGGCATTATAGGGAGTCAGAGGAGCCTAGCTAAAGAAACCAAGATCCCCTTGTCTCCGGATCTCTTGCTATTTATTAACACAAATTGTCCTAAGACAAGGTGGAGATATACACTTCAAAGGGTAGGGTTAGTACAGATTCCATTGTCAGATGGGGAGAATTTGCCTTCGGTTGTTCAGGTGTTTGGCCAGTAGGAGGCAATAACATGTAGATTAAGATGCCCTTAGCTGTCTGGCAGCAAGCAATCAATTTATGCATCCCTTTCAGATTTTGGGAAATGCCATTAGCCATTCCCAGATGATTCAGCCCTTGTTGACATGCTGGAATTGGCTTCCAGCAGAGGGGAAAGAATCGATTCTACATTATGGGCATCTAGATGCCTGTAGGCATGTTTGAGTTTCTGACCACGTATACATTTATTTTTTAAAAGAGGTTTAACATTTCCTGGCCAGTGTGACTCAGTGGTTAAGCACTGACCTATGAACCAGGGGATCACAGTTCAATTCCTGATCAGGGCACATGCCCAGGTTGTGGGCTCATCCCCAGTAGTGGGTGTGTAGGAGGCAGCAGATCAATGATGCCCTCTCATCATTGATGTTTCTCCCTTCTCTCTAAAAATCAATAAAAAAGTATATTTAAAAGAGGTATAGCATCTTCTAGAATGTGGTTGGTGTTAGTCATGCTCTGCCCTGAGGTTCAGCTGTAGCCACTGTCCTCTGAGAGAGTCAGTGAACCAGCTAGAATATGTCAGGGGAAACACAACCATGGCAAGAGGGAATTTGCAATCATGCCAGAACAAGCGTCCGCATGGGTTACATAGCTGGAGAAGGAAGAACTGGGATAGAAGTTACGTCAGTATTTATGGAAAAAGAGTCTGGAAAAGACATTACAATGTATTTGTTGTGGGCCCCAGGGATATGACTGAATCGGGGAGGATGTCAGAGGAAACAGTTTAGCATTGGTGAAGGAAGAAGACTGCTAAGCAGTGAGGCTCTCCAAGGAGGCTCTGTGGCAAGTGGTGAGTCCTTCCACCACGAGAGCTGTTCAAAACTAAGCCTGGTGTCAGGTTGAATTAGTGGAATGAAAGGGTTAGAGATCAAACTCTCAGATTCTTGGAGGCTATTATATTCCTTACTTGTACTCATTGTTAACAGGAGTCCCCAGATATTTTAAAAAACAAAAAAGGAACTCTACATAAGAAAACACACTTAAATAGGTTATAAAACTCCAAGTCAGCCACCTAGTTTCTTAAGAACTATTCTGGGGCACCCGCTATTTAAAGCAGACTGCGTGTCACATCCAAAGGCCACTGGACCACTGTCATTGCCTTTTCAATTTGGCTTTGCTCTCTGCTTTTTTTCTAAAGGTTAGCCAGCTTTACTGCATCTCAGCTCTCAGGAAAATCTAGGGAGTGAAGCTTCCAGCTAATCGATTCCTAGGCAACTGCTGCCAGACAGCAAGAGTAGGCGTGACCTTGGGATGAAGGTGGTAAAGCATCTTTGGTCTGACCTTTACTTCTTCCCAGACCACCACGTCCTCAAAGAGAATGCTTAATGCCCCCGGGAAGATTTCTGGCCTCTGTTCCAAGCAATTACTGGACTAATCTAAATTACACAAACATGGACCATTTATCAAGGTCAGCCTGCAATGATTTGCATATCTAGGCAAAGTGTTCCCAATACAAAGGGTGAGCTAAGGCTAGGTAAAACAGAAATGAAGTGCTGATTAGTCAAAGTGAAAGAAAGAAAGAGAAAAGACTCATTAAATATTTAACAATGAGAGAGTTTGCAGGTTGGTTACCTGAATGATTATTGTTTTATTAGTATGTGACATAAAGGCATTTTTCTTCTTTTGTAATAACCTAAGACACAGGCCACCTTGCAAATTTAGATTGAGACATTCAACTTCAACGGATTTTAACATTCTTCTCAAAAAATATGGAGAAAGTAAAGGAAAAGAGACTTAGCTTGGCGAGAATATTTCCAACCCAGAGACCAGATCCCACTCCCTTTCAGATCTTATTTCCTATAGCAATAAGCAAATTTTCTAAAATTTAGTGGCTGTCCATTAACTGCTCCTAAAAGGACTCTTCCAGTTCTGTACACCCACCTGAAAAATTTACATCAAAAGTTAATATCAGCCCTGCTTGGTGTGGCTCAGTTGGTTGGGTGTCATCCCATGCACCGAAAGATTGCTGGTTCGATTCCAGGTCAGGGCCCCAGCTTGCAGCTGGATCCCCAGTAGGGGGTATGCAGAGACAGCCAATCAATGTTTGCTATCACACTGATGTTTTTCTCTCCCTCTCCTTTCCTCTCTCTCTGAAAAGCAATTAAAAATCTTTTTAAAATGCTAGTATCAAATAAGCCAGTCACAGGACATATTTTTTTGCCTTATTCCATTTTTATGAGTTACCTAAAAGAATAAAATTCATAGAGACAAAAAGTAAATGATGGTTGCCAGGGGCTGAGGGGAGGGAGAAAATGGGGAATTACTATTCAATGGGTACAGAGTCACAGTTTTGGCAGATGAAAAACATTCTGGAGGTAGATGGTGATATGCTTGCAAAACAATGTTAAAGTACTTAACACTACTGAGCTATACACTTAAAAACAGTTGACATGGTAAGTTATATTATTTGCAATTTAAAATAAACCAAAACAAAAGTTTAAAATAAATACATTATATTTATAGACAAGAGAATATTATAGTGACCAGCTTAAAAAATCCATGGTTTTGCATTTGCCATGTCATGACCTACTCTGGAATAATATTTAAATGAGAGGAACTTGGCCCTTGGCTGATCACCCTTAAGTGTGTTTGGCTGGCACTAAAGTGGATCATAAAGTTGGGGCCAAGCCCAAGTTCATGGCAGAGAGTTCCGAAGCCTGCATGGGGTCCAACAGGTAAAAGCAGCTGATTGGTAGGTTGCCTGGCTTGTTCAATGCTGAGCACAAAGGTGATGAGAAGTAAATATTTAAGTAGATTTTATACTAGTTAAGAAGTAAGTAGGAAAAAGCAGACTTTCATTAAAAACCACAACTACAATGTCACAGAACTATAGGTAACCTTTTAATACTAAGAGCTACAAGTTGTGATGAAAGGCAAATGTCTGTTGCTCTATATATTTTTAGTAATAGAGACATCATACGGTTTTCACATCCTTAGAAGAAAGCTAACTAGGAGTATGGTTCTCACCAAGTAAAGATTGAGGAGGCATTGAGGGCCAGCTTCATAGGATACAGCCTGTGCAGTCACACAGGGTCCCATGCTCGAAAGGGCCCTTCACATAGTTCAGAACCACGTTGCTTCTTTTTTCCTATTCATGCCATCATTGCTGCATGGAGAAGATCCTGTATGGCATAAGGCCGAGTCCTGTCTGGTTCTCCAAAGGAGTTGGCCTAGGATTGTAGGGTCTCCTACACCTCCCACCTGGATGTCTTATTACAGAAGGTGGGCCTGCCCAGGGAAGGGTGCATTAAACCAGTCATCAACTGTTAGACCAACGATTTCAACTAGCTGGGAACTGGAAAGGGGATTGGGACTTCTAAGCTGTGGTTTGGGAATTGGGGTTGGAGTGAAGAGGCAGAAGAGAGAAAGTAGGGCTCCTTCGGTGGAATGGTGTGGTGGGAAGGGAGATCAATCCATGCAAAGGCCCTCGCTGTGAGGGAGACTGTCGTTTAGGCAGAGTTGGCTGAGCTGAGGTGTCTGGAGGAAATCTTGAGGGAGTTGTATTAGCTATGAATTTCGGTTCATTTCACTGGCTCCCATTTCTTCAGTGCATGTCCCCCTCAGATCCTTTGTCCTGTGATTAGTGAAAGGAACAGCACCCTGATTGCAGTCTAACCTGAACTGAATTCCTGAAATTGTCATGGATGGGCCATCTTGAATAGTTTACTTTGCCTCTTTGAGTCACATTACATTTTATCATTTTATAAAATGGATAAAACACACATTCATAATATTACTGTGAAGATTAAATAAGATAAAATATGTCAAGTGTAAAGCACAAAATAGACCCTACATGAATGGTATCCATTATTAATATCATCAACATTATAATTATCACTTAGAGAATGAAAAACTAAAGATATAGCAAACAGACTAGCACAAAAGTCTGTAGGGATTAAGGTGAGTAGAAAGGTAATTGCTATTCATTTACACAGTCAACATCACTATTATTTATTTTCAGAGCAGTATTATGTTGTATGTACAGATGTAATTAATTCTACATTTTAAAATTGAAAACATCTAAGTATGAAACCTGGTACTATTAGATTCTCTTTTTCATGGTTCTGCAAATAAGATAATTAGGGGCAGTGTAACTTCTTATCCTCTACTAAAATTATTTATTTCACTTCTTGAGAAACAGAATATTTTAGAGTTAAAAGGGACCTTACAGATTATTTACTGAAGTGTCCTCTTTTAACAAATGAAGCAATTGAGATCTTTTATATTGTGTCTTTTAAAGTGTTGGATTATTTCCCCCTAACAGTCTATCAGGTCAATATAAATGAAATAATTTTATTTATTTAATTTGCTTATGTTTAAATAAGTTAACAAATCATTTCAATCCAAGTCTTAGCTTGAAAACAAGGTTTCTATTTATTTGTGCCCACTGCCCTCCTACTATGCTCTTGAAATGATTATTTTGGACAAATGCTTAGTTATATTTAATTCATAGTGGCGTGTTGCTTTAGTAATGGTGTATACTACTTGCAATATTCTAAAAAGGTGGATCTAAGTTAATCTACCTGCACAACTTTCAGTTTCCGCATGATGATGCTATGCCCATCATTCCTAAACAGGTCATATGGTTGTCTGTCATCCTGCTTTAAAGTAGAGTGTGGCTGTCCATTATCTCGTCTCAAAGTACAAGACAACATGCAGCACACAAAATACACAACAGAGTCAGCCTCGCTCCCATGCACTCTCACGCTTTATTTTTTCAATGGGAAAAGTACTCAGTAAGTCTATTGTCTCTTAGACTCTTGCACTCCCTGCGTGAAATGAGGCACCAGAACAAGCTTGGTCCCTGTTTCCCCGACTGTGAATCTTCAGCATGTGCTGCGGAGTTGTTCCTCATTGTGTCAAAAGCAGCTTGACCAGTTCCCTTCAGAACACAATCTGAATCAGCAGAGTGATTTCAGAGTCCCGTGCCTGCTCTGTCATTGGCAATCTACATGCATTTTAGCTGATGAGTTTTCCAACACGGGGAAAAGATGCCTTATGCCAAAATATACGTTAAGATCTTCAGCTCACTAAAGGGCCATAATGGTTGTCCCTTTCCATATGCTTATATTCAGTGAGCATATCATTGAAAATAATGCCCCTCTGAGGGATGCCATTTGAGAAGACATCATTTTTCTGGGTCGGTGAATTAATTTTGATTGCTTTTTTTTCTGATAAGGACATCCATTTCCCATTTGTTTAGATAATTGAATATAATTTATTTGTAATCTCCTCTATCATGATCTTTATCCAGTCTGTCTTAACCCCACACACAATAAATTAGTTAAAAGGTACTTGTTTTTCACGGTATGATGTTGCAATTAAATCAATCTGCCTATCCCATAACCTTTGAGTCAATGGCAAATAGTCTTCTAAATTAAAAGTATGAAAAGTGTCCCATAGGTCACAGATTTTGGAAGGATTTCAAACCTCCACTGTGGCTACAAAGCCATAGAAATAAATTTGAGCTCCAAAGTATTCAGACAAATATCAGGTGTGTTCCCAAGAATACCCTTGGGTTGAAGGGCACCTAAGTTTTAAGTATTCACAGAGGAAAAGGTATTAGTTCCTCTGAGTGATTCCTGTCTTTCAACATCGCCTCATGGTTTTGATGGCCTATATAGGTGCGTTTTGTTATGTGGGACTCTTTCAGATTATAAACCCCCAATTCTCCATACATGAGTGTAGGAGAGCTCTGGAGATAAAATCATCAAAAATTAATTAATTTTCTTAAAATCCAGCTCTGTTCCCAAGAGGATTTAGGATGGTGACAATCTTCACATAAGATGTTCACTGCCTTCTTAGGGAACATTGTGTTTTTCTTAATAATAGAGGTAATTTTCTTATAAGAGTTAGCAATCACAGGATCAAAGTGATAGGACAGCATATAAACATCTCAGAAAAAGTCACAGACCATAACTGTCCCCTAGCAACAGAATTTCTCCGGTAAACTTTTCTTTACTCAGCTATTAGTGCAATGGTTTCAACTCTGGTTGAACATTAGAATTTTCTGAGCTTTAAAAAATGCCTACATCTGTCTCACTATAGAGCAACTGAGATGACTCTGTGAGGGTGGAACCCAGTGAATGGAGATGAGTTTCCAGCCTGCGTGGGTTATTTTTATGCTTTACTGAGGAGATCAATCACAAAAAGTAGTGTCCAATGGAGAAATAGAATGTAGTTGACTCAGCTTCTAGTCAGAATCCCACTGGAGCATTTGGATAAAAACATGAAGGACCATTACAAATAGATGTGTTTCACCTCAGATGGTTATAAACACTGTTTTCTCAGAGATTATCTTAAAACAGAAAGATTTTTTAATGTTAAGAACATCTCAGACATTACCAAGCCCAACTGTAACACAGAACAGACCAGCTAAACTCCTATTGACCAGTAGGTGATGGCATTATTTACTGTCATTTCAGAAGCACATATTTTAAAACTTTTTTCTGTGTTTATATCTCTATTTTTTTTTCTTCAATTTTCTTTGGAAAGTTAATGCTAAATCTATTTCTATATTTTTTAATTTTATTTTTCAATTACAGTTTACATTCAATATTATTTTGTATTAGTTTCAGGTGTACAGCATAGTGGTTAGACAATCATTTATAGAGTGTTCCTGATATTTCCAGTACCCACTTAGCACCGTACACAGTTATTACAATATTATTGACTACATTTCCTTAGCTGTACTTTACATCCCCATGACTATTTTGTAACTACCAATATGTACTTCTTAATCCCTTCGCCTTTTTCACCCAGCCCCCCAAGCCCCTCCCCTCAGGCAAAAGAAAAAAAATAAGCAAATGGCACTACATCAGACTAAAAAGTTTTTTTCAGAGAAAAGGTTACCACCAACCTTGTTTGTTCATTTATTTTGGTCTTTTGATTCCACTTATAAGATAAATCATATGGTATTCTTCTTTCTCTGACTATTTCACTGAGCATAATACCTTCTAGGTCCATCCATACTATCTCAAGTGGTAAGATTTCATTCTTTTTTATGACTGAGTAATATTGCATTGTATATATGTGCCACTACTTTTTTATCCATTCATGTAATAATGAGCATTTAGGTTGCTTCCATACCTTGGCTATTATAAATAACACTACAGTGAACATAGGGGTGCATATATCCTTTGAGATTAGGGTTTTGGGTTTCTTCAGATAAATCCCCAGAAGTGGAATTGCTGAGTCATAAGGCAGATCCATTTTTAATTTTTTGAGGGAAATCCATACTCTTCCCAGAGTGGCTGCACAAATCTGCATTCCCATCAACAGTACATGAGGGTTCCCTTTCTCCACACTATGGCCAACACTTGTTTGTTGATTTATTGATGATAGCCATTCTGATAGGTGTGAAGTGATAGCTCGTGTTTTTAAAAATTTGTCTTTATTGTTGAAAGTATTACAGATGTCCTATTATTTTTACCCCCATTGACCCCCACCCCCACCCCACTTCAGCCCTCTCTCCAGGACTTCTATTTGCATTTCTCTGATTGTTAGTGACATTGAGCATCCTTTCATATGTCTATTGGCCATCTGTATGTCCTGTGTGTCCTCTTTGGAGAAGCGTCTACTCTGGTCTTCTGTCCATTTTTAATTTGATTGTTTGTTATTTTAGTGTTGAGTTGTATGAGGCTTTTTAAATACATTTTGGATATTAACCCCTTATCGGATGTATCATTGGTGAATATCTTCTCAGTAGGTTGTCTTTTCATTATGTTGATGGTAAACTTTGCTGTGGGAAAAAAAAACCCTTTTTAGTTTGATGTAGTTCCATTTGCTTATTTTTTTCTCTTGCTTGAGGAGATATATTAGAAAAAAATATTGCTAAGAAAAAATGTCAGAGATTTTATACTGCCTGAATTTTCTTCTAGGAGTTTTATGGTTTCAAGTGTTACATTTAAGTCTTTAACCCATTTGGTTGTAGACCTAGTTCTATTAAAAAGAACAAGGGAAAAACGCATTTTGTTTTACTTGAATTTTTTGTCTTTGAACTAAGAAAAGGGGCATTTGTACCTTTGGGAGAAGTGTGGTGATGGCAGGAAAAACCAAAGTAAGAAAGTCACAACGTAAGTGGAAACTTTATGCTAAAATGTTGGGACCATCAGATTGAAGCTCTTCTCTCACCAGAGTTTATTGTTCTGTACGAGGCTCATTCTTTTCACATCCTTAAATAGTGTTGATTTTGTGAGAGAGCTGGTTTTATTTCTGTGTTTTCTAACCTATGTCTCCAGGTTTAAAGTACTGTGCCAGTGAGAACAGTAAAACAACATTCTTTTGTTGAAAGTCTTTCTCAATCTCAGTCAGTACTGGAAAAAACCCCACTACATTATTATTAATCAAGCATATATTTAACAGAGAACCACTGATATAGGACTTCAAACAAACTGCCTTTTTGCCCCACTTAAAATACTGCATACTGATGTCAATGATACGTTTTTTTTTTTTTATCATTTTCAAAGCCTTAGGTCATAAAGTATGATGGAGCGTATATTTTCAAACCTTCACAAACTTATGTTTAATATTTTTCTGTGAAAGTTAATAAATAACAGATCGATTTGACTCAGTTTCCATGGCCTATGTTACACAAATTACCTTCTATTGTTTAAACAAACAATCAGTGAATTTCTTAATTACAACCATATGCTTATCATTCTCAAAGCCTTAGGTCATAAAGTATGATGGAGCGTATATTTTCAAACCTTCACAAACTTATGTTTAATATTTTTCTGTGAAAGTTAATAAATAACAGATCGATTTGACTCATTTTCCATGGCCTATGTTACACAAATTACCTTCTATTGTTTAAACAAACAATCAGTGAATTTCTTAATTACAACCATATGTTAAAAGAAAGCCGCCCATTCAGTAAAGTATAATTGAGGTAATTATTTTAACAGCTATGAAAAGTTGGATCACCTTGTCAGGGTGCTTTATCAGAATTCGTAATGGAGGAGATTTAGGCTTGGTTAGTATGTGTGGTTCAAGTAATGCAAGCTGCTCCTTTCTGAGTGCTTGTCCTGTTCTTCCACTATTAATCACAACATAGCAATTGGCATTCCTGTCAGATCAACTTCAGAGTGCTGGGCGCTGGTGGGTGTCACTCCACATGAGGATATATGCTGGAATCTGCATTTTAGGTCCCTGAGCACTCCTTTGGAAGTGGCACCCTTCCCTCGATGAGGGCTTAGTCTGTCTTTTTTCCTAATTTAGGAAAATATAGATAGAATAGATTCACTCACTCACGCACGCACTCACTCATTCTTTCAACAAATTTTTAAGTCTTCTTATTATACTAGGTGCTGAGAACATAAACAATGAATAAGATAGATAGTCCATGCCTTTAAGATACTACAATCTAGCAGAAGAGAAATACAAAATCGGCCAACTTGTCATATGCAAATACTCCTAATTCAGTCAGGGTGAGCAGAGATGGCATCTATGAAGGTCACAATGAGCTTAGATTCAAATGTCAATGTAAGAAAATGAAATGCAGGATGAATAGAGAAGTAGCCAATCAGTGGGTTGTGTTTTCAACTGACCCAGTTCTTCTCCGAGCCTATGCCCTATCATTGACATTTTCTTTAGAATCCTCAAAAATATTTTCTAGCTCTTCTAAAAATAGTTCATTGCTGGGAATCGCCAGTCTTCCTTAGGAAAGACTCTTCTGGCATACTTTATTCCTTGAAGGCCCACAAACAATTCCTAGTTCTGACAGAGAAATTTGATTTGAGTTGCACGAGGGAAAATTAATTACATTTTGCTTGTGGATTTTTAATAAAAATTATTTTAAAATGCAAGCCAAACTATTGCATTTGTCAAAATCCAAGTGAATTTGTCAATTAGGATATATTTCAGAGTATTTTTTGACAACTCATCCCAAGTGATTGCTAAAAACTGAACTGCTTTTGGATGAAGTTCCTATTCTCTGCACAGCACTGGCATTGGTAGATATATCGCTGTGGCATAAAAAGGCTGAAATTGCCTTTCCCAGCAATTGCTCTCAGTAAATCCTCTTCTGCATTGGGGTCAGATAGGAGGCTGCTGAACAGATTTATCTTCCTTTCATTTTTATTCACTTTTCTTGCCATTTCCCCTTTGTTTCTTCTTGAAGACAGAGAGGCATGGTAATTTGTAAAAAGAACATTTCACTAAAAAGAAAGTAAAATGCTTTTAATTTGGGAAACAATTTTTAGTCGTACTAAGCTGTGAAGAGAAGTAGTCATAGGAAGAAGTTTTATGTCTTCTCAATTCTTTTGAAAAGTCTGGTGCAGAACCATCATTGTTGGGAAAAGCATGCAATTAGAATTAATTTTACCTGCATTCTCATAGTACATAACTTTTTATTAGTATTAAAAATAATAAAATCAGCAGACCCAATGTAAATGGATAGATGGCACTGTTTTTATTATTATTTCCAAAGGATGAGGTAACTAAAAGTTCATGCATGATGCTGTAAAAATTGAATGATGCACAGTAATTTTAAAAATGACTTTTCTTTATACAAGTTGGCCTTTTCGGCTCCATATATTTGTTTGGAAATATATCTTCTGATTGGTATTACTTCAGAATAATCACAGTTCTGCTTGAACTTAATAATGAAGCTGTTTTGAGTTTCTCAAAATGAAAGATTGAGACATAAGGCAGTTTGGTTCTGTTTAATTTGACGCTTCCTTTCCATTGGTCGTTTGGAGATTACAGTACATAGACTCCCTGGTTAGAGTACCCTCTCCTTATCTTCAGGTTTCACTTTCCATGGTTTCAGTTCCCTGAGGTCAACCAAGGTCTAAAAATATTACATGGAAGATTCCAGAAGGAAACAATTCATAGGTTTTGAAGTGTGCACCATTCTGAGTAGCATGATGAACTCTCGCACTGTCCTGCTCTGTCCTGTTCTGTGACTCATCGCTTTGCCCAGCATCTTTGAGCTGTAAACACTCCCAGCCCTTTAGTCACTTGGTATCCACCTGGTTCTCAGATTGGCTGTCATGTTAACACAGTGCTTGTGTCCAAGGAACACTTACTTCACTGAGTAATGGCCCCAAAGCATAAGAGCCGTGATGCTGGCAATTCAGATTTGCTGAAGAGACGCCATAAATTGCTTCCTACAGGTACAAAGGTAAAAGTTCTCAATGTAACTAGGAAAGAAAAAGAAATTTATGTTGAGGTTGCTGAGCTCTATGGTAAGAACGAATCATCTATCCTTGAAATTGTGAAGAAGGAAAAAGAAATCCCTGCTAATTTTGCTCTCTCACTTCCAAGTGAAAATGTTTCAGTCACAGCGCATGATAGGTGCTTATGGGAAAGGCATTACATTTGTGGGTAAAAGAAATGAATAGAAAACATGTTCCAATGTATCACAAGGTGCGCTAGAAAGCACTGAGCAAGACTTCAGTAAGGGATGGTTACACAGATCCCAGAAAAGGTTTGGACTGAGGCTTCACCTGCTCATGAAGAAGATGCTGCCATATTTCCCTACAGAGTTGAAGAAGGAGATTAGTGTTTGGCACTATCTGCAGGTTCAGGCATCCCCTGGGGGCCTTGGAATTATCCCTGGCAGCGAGGACAACTGTATTCCACCTGAGATGTATCCATTACCCACGGTCACCCAATCTGTGTGTACTTTGTCAGATATGATCAGATTTGTATGGAGAACCCTCGGGGATTAGCCTACCAAGAGTCCATTTGCATGATGGATTGAGGAGTATTTTAAGAAATAATCCATCCCATTGGGAATAGGAAGTTGATATAGAGGAAATGGATAGAAGTAGTGTATACATAGCACCGGAAGAATGGAGTGCCTACAACAGAAAGAATGACTGCTGCAGGAGGCTAGGTCAGCCTAATGCCGACCCATAGAAGAGGCAGAACAGGAAACATCTTCGGCACTCACTCCTGCCTTGCTGCTACTGCACTATAGGTCCTCATCAAGTCTTGCCTAGACTTTACAATAGTTCCTTAACACCAGGTGAAACCAGCATTTCTAAAGGTGGATGCAGGCAGTTCCACAAAAGCTAATTAGAATCCCCAGTGGCTTTCCAGTGTTTTCCCAGCAGGTTCATGAGTATAGTCCTCTGTGGTCTATACCTGTTGAAAGTCAGAAAGAAAAAACAAACAAACACGGAAAGGCACATGCTGTTTTATATAAAGAGAACTGAGTTTATGTGCAATTGTCAGACCCATTGGTTGGCTTTTCAGAAATAGTGCGTGGAGAAAAAAAAAAGAAAGAAATAGTGTGTGGGTGTGATGGTGGGGCAATTTTTTTAGATATCTATTTTTAAATTCTCAATGAAGGATATTTTTATTGATTTGAGAGAGAGAGAGAGAGAGAGAGAGAGAGAGAGAGAGAAAGAGAGAGATCAGTGTGAGAAGGAAACATCAATCAGTTGCCTCCTGAAACACCCTGACAGGGGATGGAACCTGCAATATTTTTGGTGGATGGGACAATGCTCCAACCAACCCAGCTACCTGGCTGGGCAGCGGAGAAATTTTTTAAAACTAAGAGATTTTGCAATGCCTTGTTATTTTTCCTCTGGAGGGTGTCTTGGGGAAGATAGGTTAGTGTAATGGGATAAGAAAAAAAACAACAAATTACAAGATTGCATGTAAAACAGATAAACAAGAAGAATTGTGCTTGTCAAACCGCAAAACTGAACCCAAAGCAAAATTATAAAGGAGCAAAATGTAGTTAAATTAAGCTGCTTTCATTCATTTCACGCTTACATTATTGTCTTCTGAATGAGTTCATGTTGTCCATAGCATTTGCAGAAGAAATAACAATGTTAACCGAATAAGGGGGATCACAGTAGTGCCTCATTGGGTATTCAACTGAGTTCATCTCAACTATTTTGTTATGTTTATTTTATTTGGAATATTTTTTCTAGTTTATTTTCAGCTTTGACTTCTTCCCCGAGGAGCAGATCCATATTTCCAGTGATCTTCTGGACATCACCACTTAAATATCCTATGGCTACCTCATACGCACAGTCAGAGCTTAGTTTATTACTTACCGTTCTCCCCTAAATTGCTCTGCCTCCAAAACTTTGTTGTCGCTGTTGTTAATGATGCTCCATTCATTTAGTCTCTAGAAAAGGAAAATAGACTCACCTTTTGCCTCCCTCCCCTGATCCTTTGGTTCTCCTATCCAACACACTGACATCAGTGCCATTATTCATTTATCAAGTCTCACTCCTGCCTTGCTACCACTGCACTCTAGGTCCTCATCATGTCTTGCCCAGACTTTACAATCGTTCCTTAACACAAGGCTCCTCCACCCTAGTCAGTAATCTACCTAGGTTATCATTGCGGTCATCGTCCTAAGGACAGATCCAATCATGCCATTCACCAGCCCCCAGAGTCTCTGTTGGCTCCGTTGCATGCACCGTAAAGTCCTCGTTTATAAGCATTCATAAGAAAGCCCTCACACACCAGCTGCTCAGTCTCACTGTACCATTAAGTCATTCCACTGAACTTGTCAGTACTCCCTGCATACACCTGGCCCATTCACATCGACTCTTATACTCTTCCACACTTTCTCCCATTGGCAGAATCTTAGCCTTCTTAGTCATATTTTCAACAGAGGCCAAAATCACTTTTTCTGGAAAATCTTTTTGAATGTTCTCAGACAGCATTACTTCCTTCCTCCTCTCTATTCATGGAATTGCACTTCCTACTTCCAGCATAGACCTTAGCATGTTTATGATTATCTCTCTATATTGGTGTCTGTGTCTGCATTAGACTGTGAGATCCTCTAGGACAGAGAAGTGTCATAATCCTCTGCATTCCCGGAGACTCACAGGGTGCCTACTCAATGGCTACAGAATAAGTGTTTTTTTAAAAATGCACGAATAAAGAAGCACAGTGAAATGACTAAGTCAGAGGAAAGACAGTGTGGCTTCAGAAAGACGTGCAGGAGGACAGGGTCTGGCTAAAAGAAGAGTAGAATGTTCTTAAGTCAGAGCTTTTGTTAGGAAGTAAAAGTGTCCCTTCTCTAGAAATGCTCAGAGAGTGATCCCTTATGAGCAGCTGGTTAGGGAATTTGTGCATAAGGTAGGGGGTGGCCATACTAAATGACCTCTAATTTAATTCAGAAATTGTATCCTTCCTCGTTAGTACACAACCCCTTGCATTATCTGATGATTTCTGGTAAGCAAGAATATGTGCCTTTTAACGCTGGCTCTGTATGTTTATGTCCCAATAAATAATTGGAAATGTATTCATTTGGAACTAAGCAGAGACAGGGAGTGGTATACCTACTAAACATAAATGAGATGCGGTAACTTTTAGAAGATTGTACATTAAAACCCAAATATCCTATCTTTAACATTGAGAGGAGCTAGGATTGCATTTTGGTACTCTGAGCACAGGAAGCAACTTCCTCCCACTCCTGGGATCCCTTCTTCTAGTTTGGCATTCAGGGAAATTGCCCAGCCGGCACTTGGAGTTAGTCCAACCCTGTCTAGCTCTAATATCTCTGTGGGTTCTATAAAACATAAATAATTGTAATGCATTGTATTTATATAGCACCTGTTTCTAAGGACCACAAAGTGCTGCCTGGATGTCACTTCATTGCATCTCACAGCACAGTGGGGACACTGAGAGAATGCAGGTGATATTACATCCCCTTCGAACCCAGAGCTGAAAGAGAGTTGTTTCAACCAAAAGTAAATAAAAGCAAGATTGAATAAGAACAAGATTTATAAGAGGAGATAAAGTTAGAGTTTAAGGAAAGAAATTGACTATATTAGAATTAAAGAGAGATTTAAAGCCAAAAAAAAAAAAGAATTGCTCTGAAAAATGGGAAAGCGTTGAGAGTATGTTTATAAATATTTGTATACAACATTAAAATAATATATGACCACTATAGAAATTTGGAAAGCAAAGAGTTTTTTAAAACCATCTATAATTTTACTATAATAACAGAACAAATTTGGTATATTATCTTTATGTCTTTTGCTAGTTCTTTTTGTTTGTGTTTTTATACTATGTGTCTGAAAGATTCCATTTAGAATTATAGCATATATTAAATTTTGTATTATGTATTTTTACTTAAAAATATATCATACAGTTTGCATAATTATAATTCTGAGAAGCTTATGTAATCTTCCATGGAATGATATAGCATAATTTGTTCCACTCTTCTACCATAATATTGTTTCTACTTTTTCACCATACAAAATCACAATAAATTGAAGTCTATCTTTATGCATAAGGATTTTTCATTTTTAAAGTTATTTCCTTAGCAGAGATTTCCAGACCAAGAATTATCAGATTAATGTGGATTTATGAATATGTTAAAACATGAATGCATAAAAATACTCTCAAATTAACATACTGTATAAGTGAAAAAATATTAAAATAACTGAAAATAACTCTATCTAAAGACCAACCATGTTTATAAGTTGGCAAAGCAGCTACTTCAAAATTGAAAAATTAAGCAGTTTTTTGTCCTTGCACAAGCAAATGGTTTGATTTATTTTTTATTACATCGTTATTTCATTCAATTCAATCACTTTGACAGTGGAAAACCAGATAAAAAAAAGAGAAAGTTGTATCTCATAGAAAACACAAATTTGTACCAGATATAGAAGGTTAAGTTAACATAGGGGGAACAGGTAATTTCTCTGCTTTCAACTTTAATTTGCATGGTCAAATGTTCTCTGAAAACAATTAGAAGTGTGAATGTGTGTGTGTGCATGTCTGTACCAATTCCTGAAGTCCCATTGCATGATGGTAAATAGGATTGTAAAGTTTTCTCATTTAATTATAGAGACATTGGGGAAAATGGTATGCACATAACTGTTTTTCTGTGGTGAGTTGTTATATGGTTATCTGATTTATGCCATAGTCATTTACCAACGTAATTACCACAAGAGTCAAGGATAAAAACTATTGGCTTTAGTTAAGGTATACATTACAAAATATTGATGTGTAACGTTAATACTGACCAAGAAAATTGCCTGGGTAATGTTACTCCAAATAGCAATTAATCTAAATGATGACTAGAGTATGTAGTCAATACTAGGTTAAATATAAATAAGGCATATACCCTTAATCAGGGGCTTGAGGATCTTGATGTTTTTGTTATGCCCAGATTTCAAGATCCCCCACAGAACCACCAGGGAGCGCCGAGTCTGATGCAAAAGCATAGAGTCTTTATTCAAGCTACGCTTGGTCCCTCTGCCTCTTTTACCGGTGCAGCGGTAGGATGCTAGAGAGCCCGGAGTCTCGAAAGAACAAAGATTTTATAGGGCTTGGGGTCGGGGGGTGAGGGCTCACTCGGACCACTGATTTGGCCGATTCCGGTTGGTTGAGTGAGGGCCGGGGGCTAATGACGCAAGGGCAGGGTGCAGTTAGGGTCTGGTTACACAAAGACAGGGGGTGGCTACCATACTCTTGGCCTTGAGTTTGTTTTCACTTGCATTCCCATTGGCTGAGATAAGGGCAGGCTGAGTAACTGATACATTGTATGGCTTTTTCTTGGAAGAGTTAGGGACACAGCTATCAGTCCCGTTCTGTCCTTTCAGTTTTAATCACTTTTCTCAATAATATTCTTAATGATCATAAGTCATATGCCCATTTTGATCTGTCTTATGGTTGGAAGAAATGTAAATTGGCTCAGGTTAATGTGAGACACCTAAAACATTTTCACTAGCTCACAAAAATTTGGTAAACCATTCTCATTTTTATTGCTTTAACAACGGTGTTCAAGTAATATGCATTGAGCATATCAATGTGGCAGTTCCATGGGTTGAGTTTTCTATTTTCTCACATATTCCAGTGACCATGGTCTATTTTGGGGAAGAATAGGACTTATGTCAAAGAAAAGTGGATCTGTGAAAGATTATCTTTAAAACACCTAAAGTTAGATAAACCAAAGTTACCTCCTGGGGAAAGTTTATTTGATCTCTTTTTAAAACCAACAGCTCCACAAAATATAGTCAAATGAGCAATCTATAGGGCTACATTCTATTCCTACAACATGATGAAAAGCTACGTACTCTCAGCAGACTTGTGGCCACTGTGAAAATGGAGGATAGGAATGATTGGTTAATGTACTCATTCTCTCTCAGTTTGAATGAGAAACTCCTTCCCCAGTAGGTTCATTGAGAGCCTGTTTCCTGCTTCTATTATAAGGCTTCCATATTATCTTATAAATACTGTTTAATTTATTAACTGCTTCTATAGAAGGTAAGTTTCATGCAGGCAGAAATTTTGATTCATATATTTGGTATCCTAGAGCCTTGTATAGTTTCTGGCACATAGCAAACAATAAATATTGGTGAGTAAACAAATAGTTTTTACTGCCTACTGTGAATGTAATATTATGCTAAGGACAGAGAGAGATATAAAGAAGAGTATCTTCAATTAGTGTATAGTCAACACATAAATTGTGAGAAGTTAATGAGCACCATGCACTAGTTTATCATGTCGCAGGCTTTTTGGTGCTGGCACTGAGGAAAACAGCCAAGACGAATTACATGTACCAAAAATTATTGCATTTTGGTGCTTGTGAGTAATGGATAGGCATGGTTACACGGTTAGGCATGGTTGCACAAGTTAACCCATAAGTACCAAGGTTTACTTCCATAATTTTCTGATTCATGTTCAACTTCCTTACTAGAAGTCAGGGTGCACCTGGGCTTTTGTCCACCATTGTACTCTTAGGACCTAGCAGATTACCTGGCAGAAAGTAGATAAATGAGCAACTGCTTTGCTCAGTATTCTCTGCTCTTTGTGTGGCTGGATCATTCCCATCCTTAGTTCTCAGCTCAGGTGTCACCTCTTTCAAGTTGCCTCCCTGAGTGGCCTCTTCCTCAGTCCCTGGTTTGTTTCCATTGCAGCGCTTATTACCACTTCTTTCATTTATATGGCTCCCTCTACGCTTATTCTACTTGACAGTGGGGGACTCTTTTGGCCTGTTTTGGTCTCTTTTGCATCCGTAGCACATATCACAGCACCTGGCACCTTTCACTGAAGAGGTTCTATCTTCATAAAGTTAAATAGTTTTTACTTCCTACTATGTATGTAGCATTACGCTAAGGAGAGAGAAGTATATAAAGAAGAGTGTCTTCTAACCTTATCTAAAGTTGCTTTTGCCAAACAGTCATCCTGGTTCATTTTCTCTTCAGCATTAAGCATTTTCTGAATTTTTTCTGTTTATGTGTCTATGCTACATTCAGATTGTAAACCCCATGAAGGCAGAGCCTGGGACAAGGCATATCTGTATGGTCAATGCTTAGAAGAGGGGCTGATACAAACAATTGTTGAATATGCTAATATCTATATATATAAAAGCCTAAGCGACCGGCAGACCGGCCAGTAGCTATGACATGCACTGACCACCAGGGATTAGACACTCAACGCAGGAGCTGCCAAGCTGCAGTTACTTGGCAGCGGTGGTTCTCAGGTGATGCACTCAGAACCAGAGAGGAGGGAGCCCGATTCCGGGGTGCCTCACCCAAGAACCACCCTCTCGCAATCTGGGACCCCTCAGGGGATGTCAGAGAGCCAGGCTGAGGGACCCCGATGGTGCATGAATCCATGCACCGGGCCTCTAGTTTAGCAAATAAAAGGCAATGGCATGAAAGGAAAATATAAGACAAAAGAAATTTTAAAGCAAAGAAAAGAGATGCACTGTTAGCCAGTACAGAAAAGCAAGTATTAGCTTAGAAATGCTGGTGGTGGAAGCAAGCTCTGCTTTCAGAGGAAAATAATAAATGTTGAAATCAAATATAGTGGGATTAGTGAGAAGAAACAAACAACAATTGTGGGCAAACATGTTTATGCAATTCAGTAGCTTCTTTTGGGGCTCCATGAGAGAGACAAAATGAACAATGAGTAGGAGACCAAGACAATAATAGTTCAGTTAGAGCCAGGACAAGCTAAGTTCTTACTCACCTTAAGAGTGGAGTATAAAGACTACCACTGGGTATGTATGGGGCTTGACAGATCTAGGTTTGGCTTCTACTCTTCCACTTATTAGCTATGTTATAGTAGGTAAGTCAGGTACCTTCTCTGAACCTGTTTCCACAATTGCAAAATGGGAAAACTTAAACCCAACTCATAGAATTATTCTAGAGATAAAATAAGAAAATGTATGCAAATCACTATTCCTGAGGCAGAACCTATTTCATTTAGCTCCTTGAATGGTTGCTGTTGTCATAACAGTTCGTCAGTTAAGATGCCTGGCTGGAGGTGCAGCAAGTAGAATATTTATTTAATAATATTAAAAAAGGAAATTGATTTTCTTTCATTTAGATAACTTTAGATAGAGGGCATCTCTTTATTTTGGATCATAGCATGAGCACCCTATTCATCATGCTATCTAATTTTCAGGAAAAGCACACTAAATCATAAACCATTGACTTGAAAAATAAAAATAATAAATTGTCCATTATGATAATATTTCTTCTTTTGCATTGTAATTGCAGCTCAGGAGTACACTTAAAGAAATCTTTCATTGATTCCAAGTAAATTAGCCTACCTTAAAGATGCTCGCATTAAAACACCTAACTATTATTTGTATGTATTGTTCCCAAAGAAGAGATTTGGAGAAGTTCCCATTTCTGGCTCTAAGGCAATCATGCATCTGTATTGAAAGGCAGTGGTACATTATTACTTGAAGTTTTTAATCTGTGTGTGTAGTTAATAGTGGTTTATTATTTTAAAGGAAACACAATATTAAATGTCTCAATATCTCTGACTGGGAGTAGAGGGTGGGGATCAATCAGCAAATCATATTTTGTAAACAATTTGGAACCCTTTTCAGAAATTAATTTCTGAATATAGTCAATCGCCTGAACAGCTTTATAATGATGTTGATTTGTCAATTCCCCCTCTAGTGAGAAGTAGTGAATTAAGTGCACCTGGGTTTATGTATGAAAAATAGCATATTAATTGATTTAGTATATGTGTTGCAGATATTCATAGAGCAAAGCCTGTGGCAACTGGCAAATGTAATAATTTCACATTTACCTATGACTCACCAAGTACAATCCAATGCTTGAAGGCAAAATTTTATGTTTAGTTTCTATGATTGCCTTCATATTGCTTTTCTGTGCATTAAAAGTCCATTTTCAGAACCATAAGCTTACCAATTTTTATGAATAAATATTTTGTGAGCATAAAATTATTTTCAGATAATTTTTGCCACCCTCCCAAAATCCGCTGTTACTTTGTTTCTAGACATGCTCAAGGGTATTATTTGTAATATTTCTAAATATGATGCATTTCATGAAAAATCTGGTATATTACACAGACATATTATATGGAACTTCCAGCTCATAACCGATGTACTTTTTAATGTTGGTTGCACTAATAATTCTATTTAAAATCAAACAACACAAAAGGCTTTGAATAAAATTATGAATAATGTTATATTTATGGAAATTGTGTCATCTTTTACTGATCATAAGTATGAGCCGGAAGAATTCATCCTTGAAGTGAGAGGCTTCCTGTAACACAATAACTTAGTTTACTGACATATACAGAATGAGGAAGGCTTGAGAGAAAATAAATATATACATATATATAATCCTTTAGTTCTCTTTCTTGTGTTCTGTTCTGCTTTGAGTCCCCTACATAATATAAAATTCCATCACTTAATGATATGCACAGCCACAATATGTTAGTATCACAAATCTTACCATCATAAAGCACCAAAGAAACATAAAAGTTGTGTCTTTTTAGGAAGTTGCAAAGTTTGATAGCCATTACTAGTAAGCACTAAATCATCCCTAAATCCATCCTGCGGTGATATAGGAGTGTGCCATCAGAGTACCTAAGTATGATGAAAGATATCCTCAGGTGAGAAAGCCGAAGTACACAGAAGTTGGGAGGTAATGTTCATTACTAGAAATATTCTAAGGGTAGAGCCAAATCAATGGATTGGCAGTAAAAATTCCAAGATGGTCATAAACCACCTACAGTAAATGTGCAGCTCAGCCTGCATATTTTGCAGGCTTTGTCAATGCCTTGCAGGATAAGCTTAGACATAGACCCATTCCTTCACTTTGCAATGGAAGTTTGATTCCTTCTTCATGTGCTGCAGGCAGCAAATTCATTCTGAAGACATCTTATTGTAAGACAAGATACACCATACCACTGAAAGGAAACATTTTATTATAGGTATGCATTAGTATCAAGCTGAAGCACATATTGGCATGGCAGTTGGCTTTTAGGTGGGAAGATAATTGCAACATTAGAGTCTGACCCCCGTCCCCCCCCCCACCCCCAGAAAAAGTCATGAAAACGCTTGCTATGGTACTAGTATACAAAAATATCTTTGGAGCAGACTGGCCTAGGTCAAATCCTTTTGGTACCTTGTGCAAAATTGGACAAGATATTCCACTATTCTCTGAACCTCAGTTTACTCCTTTATAAAATGAGGAATCGCCTGCCTACCATTGCATAATTGCATGTGATTTACAGTGGATTAAATGCTTGACACAGAGCAAGTCCATGACAAATTTGGTTTTCTTAGTCTGAATAGAATATGAACGTATGGTTGATCTCCTAAATAGGATTTTCTTTCTCCTAAATGGGGTTCTGAATAAGAAGGATGTAGTGAAATATAGGTCAGGGACTACAGATTCAATTTCATGTGCTCTCTTCTCTATCAACAATCTGTTGGGTGATCTGGGAGGAGCTATAGACACTGACCCTCATTGTCTATAACTGTAAAAGGAAGACCTTAGTTATTTCTTTATTTATGAATACCAATTGTTATTCTTTAAGAATAGATGCTTGGCATATAGTGGACATTGAATAACGGTTGAATTAGTTGAATAATAGTTCGATGCCATTCTATGGGGAACTTGAGTGGTTATTGGAAACTTCTGAAAGAAATACAGATTTGAGCCCTGGCCAGTGTTACTCAGTGGTTAGAGTGTCGGCCTGTGTACTGAAGTGTTATAGGTTTGATTCCAGGTCAAGGGAATGTACTTCGGTTGTAGGTTCACTCCCCACCCCACTGTGGGAGGCAACCAGTCAAGGTGCCTCTCTCACTCAGATCGATGTCTCTCTCTCTCCCCCTCCTCCTCCCTCTCTTCTCTCTACTCTTTCTGAAAAGCAATGGAAAAAAATATCCTCCAGCCCAGCCAGTGTAGTTCAGTGGTTGAGCATCGACCTATGAAACAGGAGGTCACAGGTCAATTCCCTGTCAGGGTACATGCCCAGGTTGTGGGCTTGATCCCTAATATGGGGCATGCAGGAGGAAGCAGATCAATGATTCTCTCCCTTATTCTCTGAAATCAATTATATATATAATATATATATATATTCATGCACTCGGGGGGGGGCGGGGGAGAGTCCTTCAGCCCAACCTATGCCCTCTCGCAGTTCGGGACCCCTTGGGGGACGTCCGCCTGCTGGTTTAGGGCCTAAGCTGGCACTCAGACATCCCTCTCGCAGTCTGGGGCTCTCACAGTCCGGGATCCCTTGCTCCTTATTGCCTGCCTGCAGTGGAGGCAGGAGAGGCTCCCACCACCGTCCGGGATCCCTTGCTCCTTACTGCCTGCCTGCAGTGGAGGCAGGAGAGGCTCCCACCACCACTGCTGTGGTTGCCAGTCATGAGCCCGGCTTCTGGCTGAGTGGCGCTCCCCCTGTGGGAGTGCACTGACCACCATGGGGCAGCTCCTGCATTGAGCATCTGCCCCCTGGTGGTCAGTGCGCATCATAGTGACCAGTAGTTTCACTGTTCGGTCGATTTGCATATTATCCTTTTATTCTATAGTATATCCTCCAGTGAGTATACACACACACACAAAAAATGCAGACTTGCCATTCATTTTGTGGAATGGCAAGTGGAATCTACTGTGGAATCTGTAAACCAAGCCCACTGTAGCCACCTCAGGCTTTTCATAATGGATTGTGTCGGTACAAGGACAGGGAACTGCAAGCATGCATGTTAGGCTTCTTTACTACAGCGTGTAAAATTGTTTTCCAAAAGGAAACTGAGTGTGATAGAATATCTCTCCCGTAGGTGCCCAACAAGAAAAACAATGTATTTTAGCTTTTTTGTTTGTTTGTTTTTGCCATTGACCTCTGGACGAACAATCGTTTCAGAAAATTTTTCAATTCACTGAGGGTATAATTCACAAACAACAAAATGTATTTTAGTTTTTCCATCTCTCTGCCCTACCCCTATACTAGTATATCTTGTGTTTCTAGTCTCTTCTCTCTTACATGAGGGTTGATCATTTTTCTCTAGAGCTCAGAGGATGACTCTTGACCTAAAACTCATTGAAGGAAGGAATAGGATGTTGGGCAGTTTAAATCCATTGCTCTAAAGGTTTTACTTTCTGTTCGTGTTATCACTGAGTGGTCCATGGGGTCAGAGGCAGAGACTCTGAGATTGCTCCAGAATCTGAAACCTTTACCAAGAAAGATGAAAACAGAAGGAAACAACACAGGATACAGAAAAGCAAGATCCAGCCTATTGTTTCCAAAAGCCTAAAGCATTCAAGACACAATGAACTTAGCCCAGGGTTGTTTTGTTTTCAGAAAATCAGTCATCTAGACTTCACAAAGAGTGATGGTCAGAATATTTAACTACTGATAGAGCAGGGGTACTGACCAATCAGAATGGACATTGCCCAGTCAGAACAGATGCCAGCTGAAAATACAGTCAGTCAATTCATTCTGGTGCATGCCTTTTTACCATTAGTCATTGCAGAAACTACTGAAAATATAAAAAGGGAACCTCAGGTGTCAGAGTCTCCTATTCTACCAAAATTGAATTTATTTTACACTAGCAAACGTATTTGAAATTAACAGAATCATAGTCTCTCTCCAGTTACTGACTTGTTACCCTGCTTCCATTGACAGAAAACTCTTCTTAAGAGTTCTATATTTATTGCCTCTACTTCTCACCTCCTATTTTCTCTTGAACACACTACAATCAGGCTTTTGTCCCCAATATCAGCTTCCTCTAGAGCTCAGAGGTTTTATCATGATCAACAACCCTGATATTATGGTTAATTCAATCTTCTTACTCAAAGTTTTGTCTGCATTCAACATCGTTGATCACTCCATCCTTCCTGAACTACTTTCTTCACCTAGCTTCTAGGATGTGCTTTCTCCTGTTCTTGCTGTAATGTATGCCATTCCCTTTCAGTTGTTTGTGACATGAATATTTTATATTGAATCACATTTACCCACTGATTTCCACTGTTATTTTCCACAGAAAAAATGACCTCAATATTAAATAAAAATTTTACCAAGGACAATATATACTCTTTTGACAGCATGCAATTAATTTTCCTGAATAGCCCCATAGAAGAAATTAGTCATTCAGACAATGGAATGTGACCATTACTAGCAGCATGCATAGAGCCAGAACTGATACTAGAGCAGTGACATTTTGTACCAAATGTGCGAAAACAATAAAGCACACTATAACCAAGGGCTAACTGAACGACAGCCAGTGTCGGAGGAATAACATTAAAGTTGTTGTCTAATAACTTCTTTCAACTATATTTTACTCTTTCATTATTAGGAAAAGATGAGTTAATAGGAGTACTTATGTAAGTAAAAAATATGCCAATTTATCATATAGTCAATATTCATTCTTTTTAAAAAGTACAGAGTAGTTCAAGTTGTTGTTTGATGACCAATGGAAGACTTTATCCAAAAGGACCTATTATTGAGTTATAACAATCTATTTCTTTAGACTTTGCACCAACTTTAGTTATCAGGCACTTGTCACAGCCAGTGGTTTATCTCCTTGTCTTTCCCCTACACCCCACCCCCATAGAAGTCTCTAAGATGTCAAGCACTCTTTCCTTGTGTACTGGTGAACTGCATTGCCCTAGCGAGGGCTATTGATTTCCCATTATTCCTAGATGCCACACGATGCATTTCTATTAGTTGTAAACACTTACAAGACTGACTTTTATTTTGTCCTTCATCACATCAGTCTGGCAGGGCAGGACATCTGGAAAGGAAGGCCAGTGCATTTATTAGACACTCTTCCACCTCGGTGCTTAAGCGAATAACGCTTTCAAGGTGTCTCAATATAACAAAGCTTGTTTTAAAAAACCCACTGCTCTCTTGACAGAGCCTCATGGTAAGGTCTCTTAAAAGAAACAAACTACATTTACTTTTTAAATCTACTCTGGGATTGACTTACTTGCTTTTTTATAGGCATTATTATATTTCATTGATGAACGTTGGCTTCATAATTAACCAGGAAAATTCATATTGGCCTTTGCTAGTAATAATTTTTGCTAGTAAGAAAAAATTACTGATAAAGAAAATACATTAAACAAAATAGGCCTTTAGGATAAATTAGATTGCTTGGGCAACAACAGTTTTGAGAGTTCATTGGTATCTTAGATACACAAAAACACATGCAAGAGTCAAGTTCTTTAAACATTTTAAGTGAAAATTTACACTTTGACTTGGATTTGTTTCAGTGATGAATGTGATCTGCCAGCTCTACTACTTGTTGACAAAAGCCTATTTCAACCAGAAAGCCAAGGTGTTTTCCTCAGAGGTTTTTAATCTTTTAAATAGCATATATGCCTCCTGGGAGAAAACTCCAAGAGGTTATAGAATTCATTTGCCCTTCGGGGGAAAAAACCCAATAGTGAATATTAAGAGAAAATGAGAGTATAACATCTGAGAAAAGGACATTAGTCAAAGGACATCTGAGAATCACCCTCATGCTGTGTCTCCTTTGTCCATCATCCACACTTACTGCAGGCCATCTCTGATATTCCCCTTGACCTTCACTACCTTTCTGGTGTCATCCTCTGTGGGAAATGATTCCCCCACCTTTTTTAAATCACATGTTGGTTTACATTATTTTTTCTTGTTTTTTGACCTGTTTGGACATGTCTTATGAGCGTCTTTACATTTACATGGTCGCTGAAAGGGTTTCTTGGATCATCCCAACATGCATTTTAACTAATTCCCCCAACAGTAAATGCCTCATCTCACAATAGTTGCATTTGACCTCCACTTTCTTTCTCTAATTACCCACTATCTGCTTTCCTCTGTGCCTTCAGCAAATGGCATAATCTTTAGGTTACTCTATGATTCCAGTATAACTAATTTATAGGGGAGAAAACAACTTTTTCTCACAATAAAGAATCTCAGGTCGATGTGTGATATTATTTACAAAAACAAGTATTTATTATGATATATCTGTTTATGTAAATCCATCCTGAGTTTCCATTTACATGAAACCAAAAAGGGGTTGTTGTATATCTTTAACTTTGAGAGAGCTCCATTCATTAATTGAACAAATATTTGAGCACTCACTAGATGCTGAACATTATTTCAGGTATGGGGAATACATCAGTGAACAAAACAGAAAAAAATAACCAAAACCTGTAAGCTCTCAAGAGCTTACATTCCAGGGGGAAAGACAGACAATAAACAAACATACAAGCAATATCTACTATATGTCAAGGCAAGGATTTACTCAGCCAAGGGATCCCATGGCAACTTTGCCAATTAGAAGAAGCACAGGGTTGCCAAAAGAAATCAAGCACTTGAGATTCTTAATAAGAAACAAAAATATCACCCAAAGCAGAAGTACAATTCTTCAGGCCACCAATGCTCCTTGTCATCTGAAATCCTGTTGCTAGGACACTGATAAGCATAGAAAAGCTAAGGACACTTTACGAGCTGGGGAAATGTTTGGTACTATGATGTTCTGATATTCATGGATCTAAATTCAGGAGGAATAGAGAATAACAAAGAGAAATAAATATATCTGTAAAGAGGCTTTTGAAATCATTTAAAACTTAATGCCTTTAAATAGTAGATATACAAAGTATTATATTGAAAAATGTTGGGTATTTTTTTACTAACATTTAAGAATCTACTATCAGTTCTACTCTGAATGGTGATCAGTATTTTTCAGTAAAATCTAATTTAATCTATCTCTTCATTTCCTCAAAAATCAAGTGACCAATCCTTGACCCCAAAAATAAAAACTTGTGTTCTGATACTATGGCTCTAGTTTAGCAGGATAGAGTAATCAGTGTTATTCCATTTTTTATCCTCCCACGGTTCTCTAAATATAAATGAAGTCTCTTCCTTTGCTTTGGGGAATTGAATGCCAGTTGGGGAATTCAAAACAGTGTTGGTGTCAATCTTGAGTTCCTCTGCATACCAAGTTCACTTCTTTGGCCCTAAGGCATGCCTCTCAAAGAGAGAACGTGGGGATATGCTGGATCCAATACTGGTATATCCTGAGACCATCTTGCCTATATAGTTAAGATGGTCCTGAAATTCTGTCCCAATGTGGTTCATGAATAATAGGGCCACATTTGGACAGAATCATAT
Organism: Myotis brandtii; assembly: GCF_000412655.1. NCBI lineage: Eukaryota > Metazoa > Chordata > Mammalia > Chiroptera > Vespertilionidae > Myotis > Myotis brandtii. The sequence goes on from NW_005370683.1 coordinate 4,658,661, forward strand.
TTGGACAAATCAGTCCAAATTACACATCCAAATGTAATTTGGACATCAGTGTTCAAATGTGATTTTTATTGCTATAGGCCATAGTATGCAAAAAATGAGATTAGATATACACCATGGCACTGCTCATTTATTTTTACATGGGAAATATGCCCATCTGAATGGCAATGGATTGTCTGTCATAGATGAAGCGAGATACAAAGTTGGAAGTCTGTTCATCACCATGAGCTGATGAGAACTGGCTGGAATAGCATGTGTGGTAAATAATTTTTACATCTCTGAAGCACAAATGTGACAGACCTCTGCAGTTATTGTTAGGTTTAATATCAGAAGGTAGTAATGAAGCTTTTAATTACTAAATACTGATAACATTTCTTGAAGAACAAAATAAATTAAGACTTTTTTAATATGCAACCACAGGATCAGCCTGGATCTACCCTGGTCTTAGTAGCCAAACATATCTTGCCTCATCATTCTCTTAAGTCAACATTTTTGTCTTGTGTTCAAAGTACATATTTAACATTTATGCATAAGGAGATAAAGCCAAGGCTCTCATGCAATTTGTGTATGAAATTGGCTGTACATCCATAGTCACAATGCCAAGAGGATCTCGGTATTTGCTATCAATCACCCGTTATTCAAATTTCCCTCATCAGTTGGATTACAAGCCAACTATTTCTGGGACAGTTGTTTAGTGGAGAAAGAATTACAGTTATTCTTGTTCAAGGTAAGGTCAGATAAAAATGAGGGCCCTCTTGGAATGGGGGTGGGAGGAAAATAGTTTAAAGCTCCTCATGGAACTGGCTGTTGGTGAAAGACAAGCAGGCATGACTGCCATAAGCGATTCTCAACTAGAACCAGATATAGCAGGTAAAAATAATTTCAGTTCTGAATAAAACATAGTAGCTGCAGTCACTTTTCACAATTAAAGACAGCATAACCTAGCAGAAATTATGTATTGTTTGGGCCAGGTTCTGCCATATGGTAGCTATGTTACATTGTGGCAACTTAACCTCTCTGAGGTAAACTTTCTCATCTGTGAAACGGGTTCATAGCAAGCTTTCAGGATAATTTTGTATATAAATATAAATGATATAAATATAAATATTAATCCCAAATATAGGTGAAGAGACTGAAACCTAGGAAGATTTAGAACACTGTCCACTCCCCTTCTTCAAGTAAATACCTGGGTTATTACCAGGTATTCTCCATTAAGATGAGCCCAAGATATCCTGAAAATAGTAGCAATTATTATTACCATTCCACTCTGTCAAGTAAGGCCAGAGTTTCCACTGATTCAATAATGAGTCTGAAGAAATATGCAGAGTAGAAATTGAAGTACAAAAACTAGAGTAGCAGGGAGAGAGTGGAGGCAGAGACTGAGGAAACAAGTTTTGAAAAACAAAATGTGGTAATTATAATAAATAATGTAAAAGGGGCAAATCTAAGAGAATGTATCATCTCTTTTTTATTAATCCTTTGAAAAATTTCTTAAATTAAATGGCACCAGCTACTTCTCTCACACTTTCCCTCAAATGCCCTTACTTGAGCCCTTAAAAAAAAATAATAATAATACCATCCTATATAATAAAACCCCAGCAACCGAATGGCAGAATGACCAGAACTACTGGTCAACCAGTTGCTATGACACGCACTGACCACCAGGAGGCAGACGCTCAATGCAGGAGCTGCCCCCTGGTGGTCAGTGTGCTCCCACAGTGGGAGCAGTTGCTCAGAGGGCGGGTCCACAGCTGCTGGGCTGACAGGGATGAGCGGTGCTCCACAGCGGGCCAATCCCCATAGGCCACCCCCCACCACCAGTGCACAAATCCCATGCATCGGGCCTCTAGTAGTCCATATAAAGAGTAAGAATTTCTCTTCCTTTTAATCTCCATTTCCTTAATTCATCTTTCTATCTCCAAGTACAGGTGGGAAATAATTGAGGAACTATTTTTTGATGCATGAAGTTTTGATCCCAGTCTACATGAAATCTCTAGAGCAGCGGTTCTCAACCTGTGGGTCTCGACCCCTTTGGGGGTTGAATGACCCTTTCACAGGGGTCGCCTAAGACCATCAGAAAACCCATATATAATTACATATTGTTTTTATGATTAATTACTATGCTTTAATTAAGTTCAATTTGTAGCAATGAAACTGGGGGTTATCACAACATGAGGAACTGTATTAAAGGGTCGCGGCATTAGGAAGGTTGAAAACCACTGCTCTAGAGATTACTTTCAAACTAAGACCAATTTCATACCCAATAGAAACTTTAGTTTTATGGAATGAAAAGCCAAATGAGAACAATCCAATAATATCTTTCCAAAAAGAAGGTACCCTAAGTACACTTGCCCAATTACTACTGAGAAACATTCTCTTTTTTAAACCAAGAAATAAAAAGGAAAATTGTTTTCCTGGTAATGCTTTGTATTCTTTATCCAGGGCTAGCGAAAGATACTCTTGGTTATCAATCTCTTTGTTTACCAAGTGTAATTTTTCATGGGAGATGTTAGTTATATTTATCAAAAAGCCAAATCAATTTCAATTCTCCTTGCAGGAGTCTTGTTATGTAACATAGAACAAAATAGTATCAAATACACTTTAATAAAATTCAATAGTTCACAAGTATTATTACCAATCCATTTTCTACTAATATTTTATTTTTCATATTTATTTTTCATATATTTTTATTGATTTCAGAGAGGAAGGAAGAGGGAAAGATAGAAATGTCAATGATGAGAGAGAATCATTGATTGGCTGCCTCCTGCACACCCTCTACTTGGGATAGAGTCCGCAACCTGGGCATGTGCCCTTGACCAGAATCGAACCTGGAACCCTTCAGTCTGAATGCCAATGCTCTATCCACTGAGCCAAACCAGTTAGGGCTCTACTAGTATTTTAGATCAAAATGTTCAAATTCATTTAGCTCAAATGCTTTGGGTTTTCTGAATTTCGCAAATTACATGCCTACTTGCTGCTAATGTCTGAAAAACAAGGAGAGGTGAGACCAACAAGATATTTGCATACGTACCAATAGAAAGGGATGATGTTGCATCATTTTATTTTTCTTCTTGTGTACTTATTCCTTCTTGGCCACTTGAAGTGATCCATAAGTCAAGAATTAATAAACATTGAAAGCTTCCTGTTTACCACCACTCACATGTTCTCCTTTCTCCAAGGCCTGTTTTCCCTTAATCAGAATTCACAGCAAAGAGGAGAGGGGAATGGGCAGGAAAACCCGCAACATGTTTGGGAACTGCATTATTAACGCACCTCTATTAGCTGCATATATAGAAGTCTTGGGAAATTCCAACTTTTTTATATTGAGATAATGGATTGAAATTTTAAATTAGTATTTATTGTCTTATTTTTTCAATATTCAAGTTCTTTAAAAATATTCACTAAATACAGAACTGATAATTTAATGATTATTTCATTATTAAAAGTGAAAATATCTGTACTCATGTCTATGGATTCACCTCAAATGTTTCTTTATATTTTGTGCATTCTTTCTTCTCATGCTAGTTATGAACTTTACTTTGATGCCTGCATCCAAAAACCAAGAGCAGGTGAAACACCTGAAAATATCTTGATTTGTGAAAGGGAGGGTTAGCCCACTTGGTTTTGCTTTCACAACCAGGAAATAACTAATGACAGTTTGGGAATTAATTCAGTTTGTCTCTTACGGTAGCATGTCAGGCCCTCCATTGTTGGGTTCAAACTAGTGCTAAATTGCAAGAGAGCAGGACAGGAGTCTTTGGCCGTGATGAAAACGGAAGAATTTCTTAAGTGAATCAGATCCTTTTTACTTCATCTTGTTACATAAAACATGCTATTATAGGGTTTATCTATTTTAAAGGTAGTGAAACAAATTTACCCTATATTTATAAAATATGGATTGCTTGCTTCCTATAAAAATTTAAAATCAGTTCTCCAGAAGAAAAAGATAAACATGTATAGATGCAAATCCATTCCGTATTGGTTTCTTAGTACCACATTAAAGAGAAAAGCTGAGGATATAAGTTATGACTTAATGTTGATTTTGAATGCACACCGCTACCTAATGTACATAAAATAACCATCACCGAATGAAACTGATACATCCAACAGCTTGGCTGCATTGAAATGATTTTATAAGTGCTTACAAAAAGTCGATTTTGGGATGTTTCACTGCTTAGGTACAAAACAAATCACAAATATGTTTTTATGTTGATTTTCTCTGATAGGACTGGGAGTTCCCACATTTCATGGGAGACGTTGATGTAAATCTCCCTGGCTTGCATACGCCTCACATGCAGTTCCAGATTCCTTTCTTCCAGAAGATCTTTAAGGAAGAATATCGCATTCACATAACAGGTATGTTATAACCTTGAATAGGATTTGTCTCCTACTTAGAGTAATGCTAGCTGCTATGAAAAAGCAAATGGCGACATTGTATAGGCATACATAAATATAACTTTTGTTCTTACCGAACAATACCAGATGGTTCCCAGTGGTTCCAGATCGGCTGGGGCTCTGGGCTGTCACTCTGGGACTTGCACTGCTGATGGCTTTAACAAGTGCAACTTCAGGCAGTTGGGAATAAAGAGAATGGGGAAAATGGTTAAGAAGGCTTCCCTGTTTCTTAACCACCTTGGCCTGGAACAGAAACATGTCATCTCCACTCACATTTTATTGGCAATAACTAGTCAGGAGGGTAGCACTGCTGACTTTAACAAGTGCAACTTCAGGCAGTTGGGAATAAAGAGAATGGGGAAAATGGTTAAGAAGGCTTCCCTGTTTCTTAACCACCTTGGCCTGGAACAGAAACATGTCATCTCCACTCACATTTTATTGGCAATAACTAGTCAGGAGGGT
>NW_005370683.1:4681835-4719442 GCF_000412655.1 Myotis brandtii
GGTGGGGTGGGAATGCAGTCCCTGGTTGGGCAGCCACTTCTGCTGTCAGACCTAGTGCTCTAGCACAAGATTGTCAGGGGAGAGGACAAATCTTCAATGTAGAGAGGTAGCGAACTCCTTACCATAGGTAGTCTACAATTCGCCGTACTCCCTGTATCACCCCGCCTTATTTTGTTTTTTTCATTGGTGGGCTTCCTTTTCACAACCTACAGCTCAGTAACTTTTCTCAACATGAACACTCTTTGTGCTTTGTTCTTCATTTACGGCTGAGATCAAAACAATGGTAGCTCCCATCAGACCATCAGCCTTCAGGGAGTTGGCCCAGGTCTCATTTGATTGAGTACAAACCTCCTTCTGTGGCAGAGCTCATGTTTGTCTCCAGTGATTCTCTTGTGGCTCCTCAGATGATTTCACTTTCAGATGTGTCCTGCGTTTGAAACACCTCCAATGTGATGTGTTATAATATTCTTTTGTGGCATCTCAGTCATTTGCTTCTAAAAAAGGCTTCCTAGGGTTATGCTTTATACCTTCTATTTCTTTTCTAACAAGAAGCAGACAGCTGCGTGGCCAAATGAAGGATGGTATTAGTTTCCAAGCTGTTCAAATGCAAGTCGCCCGTGTGTGCACGTTTTAGGACAATGGCCGAGGATCCCACACCTGCTATGATAGAAACTGCTGAGGAAATCTGTGCTTACACTACCGTCTGTGCTCCCGAGTAAAAATAGCCTGAACACAGGAAACGTGAACACATGAGCACTGCAAAAAGACCTTTGCTTCTCAACTTGAAGGCTGTTTTTTTGCTTTGAGCATGAGGCGACCTTTCTAAATTGGAGAATGAGCTCATGAATAGGGAAGATGCAGCAGGTTGCTTTTCCTATTCAGAATGAATGAGGCTCATCTATTAAATTCACCAGGTAAATCAATCAATTTGAGTTCAGGTCACATCGTGTGGTTTCAGAGTCCCCACTTAATCTCGGCAGCATGCTCCCCTCCCGGACTTCTGAACAGCCATCATGCACATGGCATCGGCATATCCCTTTGGGTGGGCTTTTGCCTGGACCATCTGTTCTTGCTATCAGCTCTTGTCCCAGGCCATCATGACACGAATATTGTCTCGGACTGAATATCAGAATCCCAGTCAAAATTATACTGCTGGAGGGTAGACTAACAGGTTTAAAAGGGGAGGGGCAGATTCAGAGAAGCCATTGATTAGAAAAAAAAAAATCAAGCTGTTGAAAGTATTGAATTCAGGACCATTTTGCGTGGTTTTGTCAGATATACTGTCATTTCAAGACAGGGGCAGGTTTACGTTTTGTGGCCCTCAAAGCTTACACAATTTGGGATGCTCTGTTTAAAAACATGAAATGTACACCTGAGAATGATAGTGAGGCCTTGGAAGGGGACCAGGTGACAGGGGTCCCCTGAAACTTAGAGTCCTTAGCTTTGAGGTAGACGCTCCTATGCCTTTGAGCGTAAACTTTTGTCCCGCCAAGTATTATTTTGCAAAAACTTAATGGAGTCTGCATGTTAGTAAGTTTGCCAGGAGGTGGGAATATATTGTGATTAAGGCTTTTGTGCAGTGTTTGCCAAATTATGCTGATTAGCATATCACCTGGGGAACTTTATAAATATACCGATTGTTGGGCCCCATCCTTAATGGTTCCCGTCCAGTGGGTCTGGGCAAAAGCCAGGGAATGGGCCTCTTGCAAAGCCTCCCTGGTGATGCTGATCTTTGAGAACTTCTCGGTGTGATTGAGAAGGCACAGTTGAGGTCAGACCGTCTCCGGAGTTGGGCCAAGCATGCAAATGTCTGGGTGCCTGGACCTGTGGGGGACGGGGGGGGGCGCTTTTGAGGGTTCTGCAGTTTAAGTTAAAAATAAAATAGGGTACATGTGGGCTTTGCGGTGAAGGGATTCACCCAAAACAAGTTAAATTTAATTTGTGCTAAGAAGATATATCTTTCCCCAGATCCACCCCTGATCACATTTCCTAGGAAATGGTGATAGAAAAGAAAGTCCTAACTTCTCCCCTCTTGTTTTTGTTAGTTACTGCCTTTGTTCTGTTAGTTGGCTGAAGAGGTTGCTGAGGCCACTCTGGAGTGCTACCTAATCTCCTGTGAAAGGGCTTTGACTTTATCTGACTTTGTAAAACCATTGTTTCTGGGCAAACTAAGTAAAGTCTCCAAACCACAGGGCTCCGTGTTATATTTTAATAGGCTCAGTAGTTAGTAGCCCACGACTGCCCAAGTGCACTGCAAACCCTGACTTGATCGGCTTCTCCAAGTGCTGCTTCCTTCCTTAGAGAGACATCAACACTTTTCTTACTAAGCAAATGTGGTATCATCACTGGGATGATTAAGCATGAAATCCTCTATATCCATCAACAGTTATCAAACTTTAGTGTGTATGAGAATCACCTGGAGAGCTTGTTTTAAAAAAAAATCAGCCCAGCTAGTGTTGCTCAGTGGTTGAACATCAACCTATGAACCAGGAGGCTGCAGTTCAATTCCCGGTCAGGGCACATGTCCAGGTTGTGGGCTCAGTCCCCAGTAGGGGGCATGCAGGAGACAGCCAATCAATGACTCTCTCATCATTGATGTTTCTCTCTCTCCCTCTCTTATTTATCTGTCAGCTGCACACCCAGAGTCGGATGCCTGATGTATGTGGTGGAGCCTGAAATCAGCCATTCTCCAGGCACCACCAGGGATGCTTATGCAGGGTGCCAGGGGACTACACTCTGAGAAACACTGCTGCTGAGAAACATTTTCTGTTGTCAGAATTACTCTCATCTCAGCTTTTTTTTTTTTAATGGTCTGGCTTTATTTACAAAGAAAAGCGGTGACAGTGCTGCCATTGCAGGAATGAGTGGAAATGGCTGGGGCCTCTCCGGACAGGCTGACTTCATGACACAGGGTCCCAGACCCAGGCCTCTCAAGTTCTTCTTCTCGGCCCCGATGCCTGAGAGGTTGATGGGCCGGCAGGCCAGCTGCACAGGTTCACAGTCAGGCAGTGTGTGTGACACTAAAGTCCAGGACCACAGCTGGCTAATGTTCAGGGCCTCAGGTGATTTTGGAGCCAGAGCCCAGGGTGTTGCGACAAAAGTAGACATGTGGGCACTCCAGAAAGGTGAGTGGGTCAGTTTTGTCATCTCAGCTTTAATTTCTTTTTATATGCAACTCCTAAAACAAAGTTAAGGGTGAGACTGCAAGTTCAATAGAAATGGGTGGCCGGTGGGAAAGGAGATGGGAGAGGCCTGCCAGGAGCTGGAAGTTTAGAGCCCAGGCAAAGAGAGGAGGCCCCACAGCAGAGCATGATGGGAAAGGCCTGGGAACCACAGAAGAAACTGGAGCTGAGGTGGAAGGGACCCTAGGGACCCCACGTAGCTCCATGTGCTGCTTTCTCTACTGTGTGTGTTCTGCAATAGAAGAGGCTGGACAGGGCCTGCTAGGGTTTCCTAAGGGTCAAGGATGGCCATACCCTGACATCAACATTGCGGCTCAGTGATCTACAAAGGGTGTGTGGTGCACACTGAGGCAATGGAGTATAGAGGTTTGGGCATAGGCTCCAGCTCCACCATTGACAGCTGGCATGGCCTTTGTCAAGCTCCATAACCGCTCAGTGGCTCAGTTTTCTCATCTGTTAAATGGAGACCGTACTGGTACTTACCCCTCGGTTGCTATGAGAATTAAATTGATTCACATGTACGAGACACTTAAAACACTGTCTGCCATGTCTTAAGCACTCAAATTCTCACTGTCTTTACCTAAAGCTTTTCCATGTATCCATTCAGGGTTTGTGTTTCTATTTAATTTTAAAACAAAGTAAAACATTAGGCAGTCAAAGAAAGGCCCTCTGATTAATTATCCAGTATTCTGAGTTCTCTACTGTGACTGCCCCGAGTCCTCAGGAAGGAAGATGCTGAGAATGGCAAGAATCTCTCTCCCAGGGAACTGCTGTGGATGGAGAGGGCCATCTGACACTGATGAGTTCCCATTCCCATTTCAAAGCATTAGGCTTTGAGTGGTTCTTAATCCTGATTCCAAGCTAGTTTTCCTTATGCGTGTCAGAAATAACCTGAGTTGTTGCATCTGTTCAGCTCCTCTGGGTCCCCCTTGACAGATGGTTTGCTGCAGTATGTATATCATCACTATCTAAGGGTGTGTTCAAATATTTTTCTGGGAATTTTTATTTCAGTAACAAAGGGGGTAAAAGGTTAGTGATGAGGTCACCCCGGTGCTTTTAGCCCAACCCCAAGTAAATGCTCAATGCAACTGTGCAATCCTCTCCTCTGCCCTCTGCCCCTTTACCTATAAGGTGAGTGCAAAGATGGATTCAAAATGTGATGTATTGAGTCTCAGGAGGTGAGAGAGGAATGGCCTCTCAATTCAATCTCGGGAGCTCCTCTGAGTCCTATTAATGCCAGTCCCGGTGGAAGCTCTGCCATCTGTCATCCCAGCCAGACAAAGGAAGGGTCCCGTTGGTGGCCATCATCTGAGTAAATTAGGTGGGGGCTGGGGGGAAAGGCCGGAGGAAGGCCGGTGCCTCTGCGAGGAGAGAATTCACACTGTTGGCACGATGATGCCCGCGGGAACCCTCTCGGCAAAAATGGAAAATGTAGAAGTAAACAAGCCTCAGTGGCGTGTGTGTTCTATTTCAGTTCCCTGCGCGGTGTGAGGGCACAGGTGCTGCACGATGGCGAGAATGGGGAAAATAATGAATAAAACCCTTCGCTTTGTTGCCAAAGGTGCATGATTTCTGGCAAATGAGTTCCCAGAGATTGTTTTTTAAAGAGCTCTCCTGTGTCCATCAGATCATGGGACGTGCTAGGGAGGGCAGGCCAGTGGTCCATCGGGCACAATATTCTGTCGGACAGAATTAACGAGGGACTTGTTATAGGGAGATAGGATGCATCCTGTTCACCATGACAGTCCCCCAAGATCATGTAGTTATCCAGAGTACACAGGACCTCTTGCTCTTCTTTCAGTTGTGAATTTTTTTTAAACCTTCCCTGAAGCAATTTCCATTATCAACACATTTATACAGCTCTAAGAACTAACTATGTTTACTTCTACCTAAAGCAGCAATTCATTTTATTTGTCCAAAACTCATCTTCTTCAGGCCGTAGTTGCTTCGCCCATAACCTATGAGTCCTTGCTGCCCCTGAGCTGGTCCACCCTGCCCACCCTCCCCCAATTGAGGTGTCCTTATGCATAGATGAGGATTTTCATTATAAAACTCACATGCTCCTCAGAAACTGCCTTCGCACTCAGAGGAAGAACTTGAAATATATAATTAATCCATCTTTGATACATGAATATTTTATTTTCCAGATTATATTAGATTTTTGCAATATCCCGGAATTCAAGAGATCATTGTAACATATGTATTTGATTCGAAGGATAGAACTTCACTCATTGTTTTTTGTTGTTGTTTGTTTGTTTGTTTTTGGACATACTATCTCAGAGCTTACCTGTTTGTTAACAGACATTTTCTGAGTTAATTTGTGTCTACACCTAAGCTAGGATCTAGGAAATACAAAAATGAACCTGACATAGTTCCCAATCTCAAGAATCTTCTGTCCAATCTTCAGTACAACTAGATAGCTTTTTCTTTCTCTTTCATCATCACAAGTTTCTGCCTCTACTCGTCATATCAGATTATGTCCTAAAGCAGCGGTTCTCAACCTGTGGGTCGCGACCCCTTTGGGGGTCGAACAACCCTTTCACAGGGGTTGCCTAAGACCATCGGAAAACACATATATAATTACATATTGTTTTTGTGATTAATCATTATGCTTTAATTATGTTCAATTTGTAACAATGAAATTGGGGGTCACCACAACATGAGGAACTGTATTAAAGGGTCGCGGCATTAGGAAGGTTGAGAACCACTGTCCTAAAGGAATAGTCTCCCACTTAGGAAGCAACAATGACAAGAGAGGCACTTTGAGAAGCTATATTAACTTGTTTTTAAGTCTTAAGAGGATACTTTACCAACTCAAGTAACTCTTATTAAGTCAAAAATGATTTAGTAAATATCTTCAAGTTTCTAAATGGTCTCCTCAAGGTCCAAGCACTTAATGTGGGTTCTAGATGTTCATAAATTCCCTAGGCAAGGACTTAAAGAGATGCTAATGCAGTGAGCCCTGTTTTTACTGCTCTTGTCTGGAATGAGAGGGCATTGACTATGGCCAAGAAGCCTGTTAGAGCCTGCTGTTATTTCTTTAATTATCCAAAACTCATCTTCTTCAAGGCCAGGGTTTCTTGCCATCCCATAGTGGATACTAAATGGCTTTGTGGAACATGACGGCATCATGTATTTGTTCTGGATTCCAGAGTCTGGCCCAGTGTGGTATCCACTTGGTGGAAGGTGCCCACAGCATAGCTCAAGCACAGTGCTAGCTGGAAACTACTGGGTAAAAGATTTTTTAAAATATATTATGATTGCATATTTGAATCCTGAAAGTTTTGTTACATGGTAAAAATATCAGTCCTTTATAGGCATTTTTCCTAGTTGAAAAAAATGACAGTTTCCTCCAAATTGTTGTCACTTCCTATGGTAAGTGAGGGTGATATTTAATGGAGAATCCTTTTAAAACTTACTATCCCAGGATTCTATAGACTCCCACAAAGTAGAAAGGTAAAATTATCATCATAATATCATTTTTGACAATCAGTATGATTCATTAAAAGCACAATATACAAGAAGGAGGTAATCCCACCAACACCATGCAGTGATTTCTCATTAAAGGAGACAGTGAGATAGTTCAACAGGGAGATTAATAGAAATAATGTATGGATTTGTACCCTGCCTCCTTGCTGATTTACATTATGCTATGTCATTGGAACAACAGGAGGAAATGCAATATCTCTCATATGATCAATGTTGAAATACCAAACCTCTTGTTGTGGTTGACTGTACATTCACAACACACTTTGGGAAATGAAATAGAAGCACTTCTTATCCTTCCCTTTTTTGTGCCTTATATCCTTTCCATGTGAGTTATTTCAGGGACTCAAATTTAGTTTTTATGTTAATCAGTGTTTCTCAAAGTACACAAGCTTTTTCTTTTTGAGGAAAGCTTTCTCCATCTGGAAATGGTGTACCCCATCTTTTTGCTCTCATGGTGAGATTTTCTGACCCATCATAAAACATTAATGTTTAGACAATGTTTATTTCACAGACTCATCCAATAGACTCTCAGGGCTGAGAAGAAACCATAAGGATTATATAGCTCAGTTCCCGCACCTTACAGACAAGAACAGCAAGGTTCAGTTGTCCAACCAGGTTTTGCTCTCTGGGTTGCCACATCTCATAGCGCAAAAGTAGTTGTTGTTTTTTTAAAGAGGAGAAAGCATTACCAAGGTAACAAAACACTGTGTGGGAAGATGTAAGAATGGATGTTAGAGAAAGATAAACATTCTTTCTCTGTACAAATGGATAAATGGACCAGAAGTTATGCCAAGTGGTCTGGAAACAAACAAAAAAGTAAGAAGACCCATTTCTTCTAGATTTCCAGCAGCTTCAAGTTTTGGCTGAATGGCTATGACAGTATAGGGAAGGACAATGCTATAGCATAGAATAAGGAAATACATCAGTAGGCATTCTGCTCAGTCTCCTCTCTGTCCTCTGCACTTTTTCATCGCCACATGGCCTCTCGGCTGGGGTGGGAGTGGAAGTACTATCTCCTGTCTTGTAGCCTCAGCTTATGTGTATGTACAAGACCTTTGCTCAGGAGCAATACTACTGCAACCAGTAGAACAATGACCAATTGCTATAGGTTTTTAACATGTTAAATATGCTGATTCACAAAGTATATTTTCATGTAGCTACACATTGGGTCCTCTTAGGTAACTGGCCTAGTAATATCTACCCAATAATGTTAGTTCACAGTAATTCATTCTGTTTTATCCAAACTGGTCACCTTTAAGATATATATTTGTTACAAACCCGTACATACTCTTTTTTCCCTCTGCTCTGTCACCGAGATCCTAAAGAAGTAAAGAAATTGTAAAATAATACTACCCTACATTTTTGGCAAACAATATATTTCAGAGAACTTCAAATAATAACTTCTCATTTTATCCTCACAATAATCCTTTGATGCAGTTACATTGGTATTATTCTCCATTTCACAGAACAAAAAAATTGAATTCATGGAGCTAGTGAGTAGAAGGATTTGGGGAAAGAGGAGGAAAATCATAAAACTGGAAGGCATGTAGTTCAATGTCCTCAATTTGAAAATAAAATATTGAGGTCTGGAGAGGTTAAACAGGTTACCCAAGGTTGTATTATTCAAGTTCAGCGTTAGAATGAAATCTCCATCTGCCGATTTCCAGCCTGCAGTTTCTGTCACGAGGGCATTCCCTCTCACAAATGGGTAAAGATGTGTTAGAGTAGGGTGATGGTATCCATTAACTGATGTCAAGCATTGCATTTTTAATGTGCTTTCCCTCCATCCCATCTAAATATTCAGAGTTCAGGCCACATAAGAAATAACATACAGTGATTCTTTATTGTCAAACTTTAGTGGTCAAACTGACCCAGCACCATTCATCTGAGATGGTAGAAAAATAATTTCAAAGTAGGAAAAACAGCTCTTTCTATCTTCAAGGTTTCTTCTTAGTGTGATCAGAGTACATAGCTTTATTTTTTTTAAAGGAGTGACATATATATATATATATTTCTATTGATTTCAGAGAGGAAGGGAAAGGGAGAGAGAGAGAGAGAGAGAAACATCAATGATGAGAAAGAATCATTGATTGGCTGCCTCCTGCATGCCCTCTACTGGGGATTGAGCCTGCAACCTGGACATGTGCCCTTGACCAGAATCTAACCTGGGACCCTTCAGTCTCCAGGCCAATGTTCTATCCACTGAGCCAAACCGGCTGGGCCATAGCTCCATTTTTATTCTTTGATTTTTTTTCCTTTGTCTTGAAACATTCACTGAGCATCTTTTCCCCACCAGAAAAGCACTTTTCTCCAAGCTCCATGGGCCTCCCTTTCTTCTCCCTGATTCTGTGCTGCTGCTTATCTTCAGTTTCTGATCTCCTGTCATCACCATAGAAACAGGGACCTCTTTATGGAGGCCCTTGCCCTGTTCACCAGTTTATCAAAATGACCTAGAGGGGAACAAGTCTCTCCAAGGGCCCATTGTGAATCAAGAAGGTGATGATCAGTCATCCAAGTTCAAGGACCTCTTCCCCTCACCATTCAATCTGGCTTTCTAACACATAGAATTCACAGCAAGCGGGTACATAGAAATCTGCAGCAGAGAAGCACCCAGAGCACCTCTCTCAACTTGCTCTCTGTCGTGGAAGCTGCACTCCCGTGCCTCCTGAACACGGGATGAAGAATCTCTGAACGTTTTCATTTCACCCATCGCTCATTCATCTCCCGCCTTTCTTTCCTTGCAGTATTCTTCATTCTTTTTCTTCTCTCTCCTCTCAGCCTCTTTTTCCCCCCATATCACCTGATTTTTTTCTGTAAGCTGTTCTATCTGGGGCATAGTAAAAAAAAAAAAACATACTAAAAGAAATGAAAAAATTTTCTAAACTGCTCTTTATCCTGTTTTTCTTTCAGGGACCACATGAGTTACTACTTTCAAAATCCTTTCTATAGAAATTAGCCCTCAGTTTCTATCCTGTTTTTTTTTTTTTTTCAGGGACCACATGAGTTACTACTTCTTTCAAAATCCTTTCTATAGAAATTAGCCCTCAGTTTTTATTCCATTTTCTCAACATCTTCAGCATGTATGGTTTGATCACTCATTAAGCACCTCTCAAATGTGGCTTCTTATTTTTATTTATCTATTGACGTCTCTATCCTGTTTCCCCAATAAGATGATGGGTTCCTCCCCTGAAGGTAGAAACATATGCCCTCAGCATTTCCTAAGGTATCCTAAGCAGAGTCTGTTATGAGCACAGTAGATGTTTGGTAATGATGCTCACCTTTGTACTTGATTGCATTTTCCTGGCTTTAGCTTCATTTGTTTCTGGTTGATTCTTAGTGAGAATTAGTTTCAGTTTTAAGATCCAGGAGGGCATGAGTGGCTTGAACTTCACAGTGCCAGACGTTGTAGATGTCTTATCATATCTGGAAATGTTTCCAGTGTTCCAACCTACCTTCTAATGTAGGTGTGCAAAATAAATCATTCAGGCAAGAGCTTCCACTATAAATATTATAAACCCTATGGAGTTGAATAATCTTAAAACAGGCAGAGTTATAATGCCCCTTCATATAGTTTATATAAACTCTCTTCATAGAGAAAAATTGTACCATCCCATGCAAATGAAGACATTATCATGGCTTAGGCAAGGCTTTGATGATAATAATAGGAACAATTACGGAATACCTATTACACTAGGCACTGTACTTAGCATTTAATAATTTCATGAAAAATGCTAACAGCTTTAATAAGTACTATTATTTTCTGCATGCAAAGAAATTGGGGTTTAGAGAATTTAAATAGAGCCAGGATTAAAACCCTTCAACCTTGCATGTAATAGGAACTTGAAAATGTGTAATGATGATGATAAAATATTTTCCTAAACTCCTCACAAAGTTTTCTTTTAATATAGCTATATATTCTGTGAGAGTACATATGCAAAATACATTTTTATCATTCTTATTTTAGTAAATTTGCCCAAGATCTTACCTCTCTCCTTTTCCAAAAGTTCTATAATCAGGTGAATTAGTAACTTAATAATATTCAACACTATTATCTTCAAATACAAAATAAAATAATTTTGACATGATACAAATAATAATTAGAACTAAAGCTTCTAGAAGCTGTTACATATGTCACCTAATTTGCTACAGCAAATCTGTGAGGTGAGTATTGCTATTTTATTGTGATAAACTTGATACTCTCAAACTTGCTATAAATGGTGATTATAATAAAAATTACAATGGAATGTAGTATTCCTTGAAAATGTTTTTCACATTTTCCATTTGTAGAAATAAAGATATCACTAGATCATATGACTTTTAAGACTATATTATTTATATAAAAATTTAAAATACTACAAAGACATCATGGTAGTTACAATCTCTCCAAATCATGTCTTCTAAAATAGTTCATTAGGGGTAGTTATATTTATATGTCCAATAAATGCATTCTGTTCAATGAGAATTTGATGTAGTTATTTTTAACATCTCGAAGTGAATGCTCAAGGATTATTGATCTGAATCACATCAACTAATGGTTTAATCAACAGGTCACCTGCAAACAGCAATGGGAATTCAATTGATATGCTGCTGTGCTTGCATTGTGAAATGATTTATGTCTCACCCAGACATTACTATGAAACTCTAAGAGATGTTGAATTATATGTTGGCCTTTCCTAAGAATTTTATTAGAACTTTGTTTTTAGACATTAAGTGAAAGGTTCTAGAGAATAACCTACATGGGTCCAAATTTGAATATAACCTGTGGAGCCTATAAAACAAGGGGCCTTAATCTGGTTAATGTAAATACCACAAGTTACTGGCTGAGGGACCTACAGTTATGTTTTCATATGCCTACCATCCATTTAGGAAATTCCCTTTGCCAATTTTCACTTAATGGCCGCATAGCACTCTCAAAAAATGAATTGTTAACAGGTCTAAAGCATTAACAATTTATATTATTATACCATTATCTCCTTTTTATTGGAGTAAACTGTATTGTAGTGTTATAGGTCTTTGACTAATATGCAGTATTTCTTTTTTAATGCAGGTAAATGGTTTAACTATGGGATTATCTTTCTCGTCTTGATTTTGGATCTTAATATGTGGAAGAACCAGATATTTTATAAGCCTCATGAATATGGACAGTATATTGGCCCAGGGCAGAAGATATATACAGTTAAAGACTCAGAAAGTTTAAAGGATTTGAACAGAACCAAGCTATCCTGGGAATGGAGGTCCAATCATACTAATCCTCAAACGAATAAGACGTATGTTGAAGGAGACATGTTCCTCCACAGCAGGTTCACAGGGGCTAGCCTTGATGTCAAGTGTATGGCTTTTGTTCCAAGTTTGATAGCTTTTGTGTGGTTTGGATTCTTCATTTGGTTCTTTGGACGCTTTTTGAAAAATGAGCCAGGCATGGAGAATCAAGATAAAACTTACACTCGCATGAAACGAAAATCCCCATCAGAACATAGCAAAGACATGGGAATCACTCGAGAAAACACCCAGGCCTCAGTGGAAGACCCTTTGAATGACCCTTCTTTGGTCTGCATCAGGTCCGACCTCAATGAGATTGTCTTCAAGTCTTCCCACCTAACGTCTGAAAACTTGAGCTCGCATTTGAATGAGCCTGCCAGCGCGGCAGAAGCTGACCCTGATCCAACGACTTCTAAAAGTACACCCACGAACTAGATTCACTTACTTGGATACAGCAAAAAAAAAAAAAAAAGCAACCCTGAGTGTACCTTTCAATAATTTAGTCTTTCTTTTTGTAAATGTAAGGTCTGCTTAATGTTAGGTAGAGAAATACAAACAATGCCACAACGGTGCTCAACATGCTTTTTCTAGGACTCATTGTTTTCTATTTGTATGATGATACACGTGCCTACTATATATCCAACAACCCTCTAGAGATTGCTTTTCACAATTGCACAAGCTATTTACTGACTTTATGGCATAGTAGAAAATTAGCTGATTACCTGTGTATCTGATGTTCAACCATAGTGGTGCCTTGAGACATTAAACTGTTTTTAATTGTACCAGAAATGAAGTGTGGAAGAGTTCTCTAATCTATGTCACATGGTGTTTTTTATTTAGTTATATACAATTATTTTGATCTAAACTTGATGTCTGAGCAGAAAAGAGAGGTAGCCTAACTGTGGCTCAGGAAATATCTCTTGGTTTCTTATTCAGCAGTGGGGTTGGTGACTTCCATAGCTGGGCTACAGAGATGCGTGGTGATTACCTTTGAATTCTTATTGGCCATCCACCAAATGCAAGCACAGAGGCTAAATTCCATAACAGAAGAACGGCAATCCAGCACGGGTCACTACTTGTGAAATGTGACTTTCCCCAACCAGTAATTGCAATTAGATGATAATACTTAATTATGTTTTCCTAATTAAAGATAAATTGCTACTTGATTAAAAATGCTGCCCTTCACCTTCGGGAACAAAGGTTAAGAGGCACAGTTGGATGAACTCTCAAATTTATTGGCATTTACACAAAGCCCTAGAAAACCAAGGAACTGAAGTTTTAATCATGTGAGGGTGGCACAGCCTACCATCTACAATATTTGTACAACTTTCTGTAAATATGGCTCTGGACAGTGAAAATTGAAAATCAATATATGCCAACCCTGAGCAAGGGAACTACTCTAAAAGTCATGCAAGGGAATCTTGTGAGGTAGAAAAGACCATGCATGAAAAGATATGTTTAGTGGCTTATTTTGTGTGCATTTTTTTTATTTAAGAATTAAACATTTCATATTAAGAAAATTCTATATTATGTGATGTCATTTTTGTTTATAATAGAGGGGCTCTATTGTATCTTAGTTTAACAACAGTCCCTCCCCCTATTTTTTCTAATCTCCATGCCAGACAAGTTAAGAAATGGAACACTCCCAATTTGCCTTTAGTTTTTTCCCCATAAATTGCGGTAACATGTTCCTTGAGGAGATTGGGGAAGATCACTTTTAAGGCAAAATTATTTTTTGTCACATACCAACACAGCTGTATTTTGTCTTTATGATTTTTTAAAATCTCTCTTGTTTTGACCTACCTGCTTTTAAGCGTGCAGCATGCTGAATTTAGCATGCATAACACAACTCTGCACTTATCTGTCACTTGAGAGCCAGCTTTTATAAACATGTTTCTACAGTTGTTTACGCAGCAATTGGAGCCATGCACCTGCTGGTTTTTCTTTACCTTTAATAGCCACGCACGGGACTACTTAGGATCATAAGTATCTCTGACACTAAAAATGCAGAGGTCAAGTTCACTATCGTAACCCATTGACCATACTGATCAAAGAAACTTATCCCTGGCATGTGGTTATATTGGTCATTACCAAATTAGCATAACATAGAGGATTCAACTTTTGCCTCTAGGACAAGGAAGGAATACCACCTAGAACAGTGGTTTTCAACCTTCCTAATGCCACGACGCTTTAATACAGTTCCTCATGTTGTGGTGACCCCAATTTCATTGTTACAAATTGAACATAATTAAAGCATAGTGATTAATCACAAAAACAATATGTAATTATATATGTGTTTTCTGATGGTCTTAGGCGATCCCTGTGAAAGGGTCGTGCGACCCCCAAAAGGGTCGCGACTCACAGGTTGAGAAACGCTGACCTAGAACTATATTTTTATTTATTCTTATAGAATGAAGAAGAAGGGAATTGATTTAGAAAGTGAGTGTTTATTATTAGTATATAGTGTTTATTAAAAACAACAAGAAAAATGAACATACAATAATTCATAAACACAGACACCAGTATGGGGGTTACCAGAGGGAAGGGGAATGTGGGGGAGTTAAAAAGGGTAAAGGAGGTCAAATATGTGGTGACCAAAGAAGATTTGACTTTGGGTGGTGGGTATACAATAGAATACATAGATGATGTATCATAGAGTCATACACTTGAAACCTATATAATCTTATTAACCAATGTTACCCCAATAAACTTAACAAAAAGTTAAGATGGTAAAAACTAAAAATAAAATCTTAACACAGTAGATGCTTGAAAATATATTATTTGAGAATTTTGATGTGGGTATTAAGAAAAAAGTATTCCAATGGGGGAAGTAATTAGCAGAAGTGAGGTGGAAAAAAACAAAACAAACAAACAAAAAAAAAACCCGCCAAACCTTAGAGCACTATGCTTCTGTGTTTCTAGGAATTAATGAGAGAAGCTATCAACTGATATGAAAATATATCTTTAAAAATTCCATAAATATTAGTAACACATGGAATAGTTTCCAGGGATGGCACTTTAATAGTCAAACAAGATTTGAACTTTCAAAGGCTTCCCATATCCAATTGTGTATACCAATCTTGACCTTTTTATCTACACACGAGTGTCCTTCCTTTTTCCCCCTATCTTTTTTGGGATCTTGTACATTCCATTTGCACATATACCAATTAAAGGTTAGCAAATTTTAAAAAATCAAAGTGAAAATCACACCCATTCATGTATAGTCTTAGATTCTAAGTTATATGCCAATGGACTATGACCCTACAGAACTTTTTGGACTATTGAGAGAATTTTTTTAAAAGCATGTGCAGTAAACTCAGAAAATGAAGAGTTTTAAAAAAAGGATTAAATATCACTAATCAGATTCTAAAGAAAGCACAACAAATGTGATGCCTTAATTGCAGTGGCGCTTAAGGAATATAAACAATTATATTTCTACTGTTTAGTAATTACAGTATTTTATTCTGGCAGAGATGGCATCAATTTAACATGATTTTAGCATTCTACATTATAAAGTATTTCATTAGTAGTTTAAATAGGAGATGAAATAAACGTCATGAATTTAAGCCTGATAATATATGCCTAGACATAAATCTCATACCACATGACCACTTGTATAACTATAGTTAGTCACCTCATCTTCCCCCTGATGGTGGCTACTTATCATGTTCCCTTATCTTTTAGCACATCTTAGATCACCAGTGAATCCTATTAGAAATATTAAGAATCATCTCTTTCCCATTTGCTCTAAAGTCAGCCAAACATGAAATCTTTTACTTTTAAAGCTCAGATTTCACAAGTAGTTTCCAAAAGCACTACTGGCTGCCCATATGATGGAAAGAAGTCATCCAACAGACACACAGATTTGAAGGTGGGAGTCAATACCACTGTTGAGTCTCACCACTGGGCTCCATTAGCAATTGCTATGTTATTTGGCTGTCCTGTGAGTCACCAACACAACCCACTATGAAACATGAGAAAGACAATGCTAATGAATCACTCTTAGCTGTCCCTACAACTGATGGCTCATGAAGCCAGCTGGATTATCTGACATACACCCCAGACCTCAGGACCTCCACACACACCCCATCACCTTATCATCTATCTCCTCACTCTAAAGTTATGCATCCACTATCTGGGTATTGTGTTTTTGTTAGCTTTTCCTGCTAAGACCATTAAGTGGCTCACTGGTCTATCTGGTTTGATTTCCTCCAGGTTTGCCCCTCAGAACCAACCCTAACCTCTTAGCTAGACTCACCTTTAAAAGGCGGGTAAGAAGCAACTTAGTTTTGCAAAAAATAAACTGGCACTTTTCTCATTTATCCCTATTTTTATGTTTAAATATGTTTTTGTGTATAGGCTTGACACGCAATATATGGAACCAATATGGGAACCAACATAGATAAGAGAATTGAGGTAATAAATGTCTGACTTACTATCATTTAGGGCTAGAACTGGTTTATGATTTAAACAACTAGAAAGTTTAGATGTGTTTGCAGCTCACAAGCCAGTCATGTTGAGATAATTGGGAAAAGAGGTGGATATTTATTATGAAAAGAAAAGGTTAGGCAGAGGGTGGAGTGTGAGTGAAATTTGCTGAAATAAGGTCTTGGAAATGAAAAATGGCAGTTTTTGTGTGGACCAGCTCTAAAACATCAGGGAGGGAAGCAAGGCTTTTTGTAAAAGGAACTTCAACATGAGTCCAACATTCCTGCCCTTATATAGGAGACTCAAAAAGGTGTGTTCAACATAACTGAGGGGATTACACAAAAAGTTGGTTGGTTGGTTGGTTGGTTGTATACACATTCTGACACTCAAATTACTCTGTGTCCATACCCGAGAGCATGGCCAGACCTGGGAGAGGAGGCATGGGAACCCATGAAACAAATTACAGAAGTAAGTGTCGGGGAGTGGTCAACATGAGAGGATAAAGACAAAAATCAACACTTAATTCAGACAGACTGGACCATCCTTCATGGGAGAAGAAACACGGAGCAGTCTGTGTGTGCTAGCATGTCATTGGCATATAAGAGCTGGTGACGTGGTAACAAAACTATCAGATATTTTATGATAAACATTCTGAAAATTTCTAGTGAGAGACAATATTGGACAGTATTATTACTCATTTAATATGTGTAATGTACCCCTGATATTATTTTAACTTAGTGTGAGGTATCAGTTATTAGACTTCAGAGAATATAAGGCACACATAATGTGCCTGGCTGACATGGCTCAGTGTTTGAGCATTGACCTGTGACCTGGGAGGTCACATTTGGGTTCCTGGTCAGGGCACATAACATGCCCAGGTAGCAGACTCGATCCCTAGTGTGGGGCGTGCAGAAGACAGCCACTTGATGATTCTCATCATTGATGTTTCTATCTCTTGCTCCCTCTCCCTTCCTCTCTGAAATCAATAAAATATATATTTAAAACAAAAAAACCACATATAATGTATTTCAGAGGTTTATTTCTTATCTCTGTGCTCCAACATGATTTTTCATAAGGTCTTAAGTTCATTAATATGACATAATTGTACTACTGGGCTTGAGGACTTGCCTATGTGATTGAGAAGCACTACTATACTTTATGATTGAGAATTACAGTAACAAAACAAATTTACAGATGCTCCTCACCCTAACAAAATTTTTCACTCTATTCAGATCTTTGCTCAATCCTCATATTGATAACATTAGCATTTTGAGTATTTTCTATGGACAAATAAATTATTTCATTTAATCCTCACATTAATCATTGAAGATAAGTATGGCTAATTTCACTTTACTGGCAATGAAACTGAGGGTCAGAGAGGTTTATCAACTTGCCCAAGCTCACAAGAGTGGCAAATGCAGAGTTGAGATTTGAACCCAGGTTTGTCTACTCCAAAGTTCCATTTATTTTCCATTACAAACTCATAAACATCCATCCACACTAGAGAATCCATCTTAAACAGGATCTTTGATGAGGAGCAGTTATAAAACCTTCAGATGCTTGAGATGCAATAATTCACATCTCTCAGGAACCTAACTAAGTTAAATAATTTCCAACAGCTGTCTGGATGCAATTTACAAGGTAAATCATATGATTGAAACAGATAAGTTTGAATTAAACGGCAGAAGCATTCGGTTCATTGGCAGGTGTCCTGATTTAAGCTACATTTATAAAACCGCCACACAGATTTGTCTTAATACAATTTTCAGCAATGGAATTGGTTTCTTTCATGATTTTACTTTCCTAGGGGAGGGAAAAGGATGGATCTCTGCATGTTCTAAATACACCCCCAGACAAATGTCAGTGGGAGAATAGGTAGTTACAAATATCAAAGCAAGAAAAAGAATGATTAACAAATGGCTGGTTTTAGAGGGCATAATTTAAATACAGGCTCTAGAAACAGCTCTATTGTAAAATGACCATCCAAATGTATTTTTGGTTTTTTTTTAATCTTTATTGTTGAGTGTATTACAGATGTTCCCCTTTTCCCCTATTGCCCCCCTTCACCTGGTTCCCACCCTGCCCAGGCCTTAACCACCCTGTTGTCTGTGTCCATAGGTAATGCATATATGCATATAAGATCTTTGGTTAATCTCTTTCTGCATCTCCCTCCCTCCTTCCTTCTGAGATTCATCAATCTGTCCATGTTTCCATTTTATTTTATTTATCAGTTTATTTTGTTCATTAGATTCCTTGTTCATTTATTTTGATTTTTAGATTCAATTGTTGATAGGTATGTATTTATTGCCATTTTATGGTTCATATTTTTTATCTTCTTCTTTTTTCTTCCTCTTCTTAAAGAATACCCTTCACCATTTTTAATGTGCTTTTTATTGTTGATAATATTACAGATATCTCCCATTTAAAAAAATCTTTACCAAAATGAGAGAGCTGTACTATGATAGGACAAGCACTGGCCTTGAAGACATGGCCCTTGAACACTATGAGACTTAGTACCTCATCCCCCCCAAATGGGACTACCTCGCAGTTTTGAAGAGAATCAACTGTATGTGAAAGCATTCTGTGCACAGCAGCAAGCTATGCAGATGTGAGGTGTGGGCTCCAGTCCTCTCCAGCGCCCACCTTTCAGCTCCCGGCTGATGCTGCCATTGGACATGGTTGGGCTGTTTGCTCCCAGTTTTCTGTCTCCCTGCAGTTGTTTTAACTCTACAAGTCGCAGTATAATTTCTTTTCACTTTTCACAGAACTTCAGATCCCCTAGTTTAAAGCAAGTGTCTAAATTGTCTAAAAATCGATGGCTGTAATCCCTGGAACTGCTGGGCTGGGCTTATTCCCTGAGGAGTTCTTAAATTATTGCCTTCCTCTTATGATTCTCTACCAGCTTCTCTCATCAGAACTTTCACATCATGCCAGTAATCCACCACCTTTCATAAGTTCCAAAGAGAGAGTGCTGGTGTCCTCAGCATTTAAAGAGAGCTGACCCACACACCTGAGCCCTCACTTCAGGAGCCCTGGGCTGTATTTGGATGCAGCGAGGACACCATTTGTGAATCAGGATGTGACCCAGCCCAGCCTTTTAGGAGGAGCCACCTCAGTGTAGTATTCATGGATTCAAGGCAACTCCTCGGCCAAGCATGGTGCTTTACGGAATACATTATTTTACCTAGACAGTCCAGTTGACTTAAACCTAACTGCAATTTAAAATTCATCACTCTTGCCCTGACCTGGTGACTCAGTTGGTTGGAGTGTAATCCCATATGCCAAAAGGTTGTAGGTTTGATTCCCAGTTAGAGCACATACCTAGGTTGCAGTTTCAATCCATGGTTGGGGGACATATGGGAGGTAACAGATCAATATTTCTCTCTCTCTCTCTCTCTCTCTCTCTCTCTCTCTCTCTCCCTTCCTCTCTCTCTAAAAATCAATAAACATATCCTCAAGTGAGGATTAAAAATTGTCACTCTTTACTGAAACAAAATGTATAAGATGAAAGAAAAAGAATGGCCAAGTCAAGAAAGACCACTCTAACAATTACTATTTAGATTTGATAATGATGAAATTACATAAAGTTACCTTTGAGTTTGCAGATCAATCTTTAGAGCTTCAAATATGTCAGAAAATCGGAAGGCTCTGTCATTTACATATCCCAGTGGTCTCCAGTGGGAGTAGATTGTATTTATTTAGTCTCTCTCTCATGATCACTTCCTGCCATACAGGGATCTCATCATCTCTTGCTGGGATACCTGCAATGTGTCTACCCAACTCTCACTTTGTCCATTGCTATCCATTTTCCACACCTTTACCAGACAGTCTTTCTAGAGTCTGAATATGATCACATCATTTAACTTTCTCATGGCCACTTATTGCTGACCAGTGGTTTTTAATGAGTGTGCACAATTCCAAATTCCCAATGGCTTACCAATAAAAGTTCATTTCTCATGTTGCAATTGAATTGGATATCCACTGGGTGGCCTTCCATTCAGCAATGTGGTAATTCAGACATATTCCAACAAGTGCTTGTGTGTCTTTGGCTGGTGAGGAAAGAGAGAAAGTAAAGGAGATACTATAGAGGGTTTTGGGAGCAGACGTGGAAACGGCATACCTCACTTTCTGCATTCCATTGACCAGACTCTGCTGCAATGCCTGACTAACTGCAAAGAAAAATGTCAGTCAGCTCTGTGCCCACCAAGCACAAGGAACAGTTTGCAGGATTTCTAGACAAATGAGCATTTACAAAATATATACCCAGCCAGGTTTTACGGGATAATGGAGGCAAAGAAATCCCACATCTGGCCTCTGCAAGCTGGAGACCCAGGCAAGTATTGGTATAATTCAGTCCAAGTCCCAAGGCCTGAGAACCGAGGGAGCCAAAGACACAAATCCCAGTCCCAGCGCAGGAGAAGGTAAGCTAAGATGTTCCAGCTCAATCAGTGAGGTGGGAAAAGGGGGAGGAATTTCTCCTTTCTCTGCCTTCTGTTCTCTACCCAACCGCTTTGGGGAGGACAATCTACCAATTCAAGCAATAATCTCAGCTGGAAACATTTTCACAGACACACCCAGATATAATGTTTAACCAGGTACCCATGGCCCATTCAAGTTGATAACCATCACCAGGGGTAAGGACAGCAAATTTTAAAACTCTAATTAAAGGGGATCAGGCTGGCATGTCTCAGTGGTTGAGCATCATCAACCTATGAACCGGGATGTCATGGTTCAATTCCTAGTCAGGGCACATGCCCAGGCTGTGGGCTTGATCCCCAGTGTGAAGCTTGCGGGAGGCAGCTGATCAGTGATTCTCTCTCATCATTGATATTTCTCTCTTTCTCTTTCCCTTCCTCTCTGAAATCAATAAAAATATATATTTAAAATAATGGAATATCACCAAAGAACTTACATGCATATATGAATAACCCACGGACACAGACAATAATATGGTGAAGGCCTGGGGAGGAGCTGGAAGCAGGATGGAGGGGATCAATGGGAGAAAAAGGAGGGAAATCCGTAATACTTTCAACAATAAAAATAAATTTAAAAGGGCGAGGGATGTCACAGTTGAGCCAGAAAAGTGTGTACAAACTCTTCCTCAGTTAAGGAAGGCTCAAGATAGGTACTAGGAGTCAAACCAGGACGAAGCGTGAGAAGCAATGAAAACAAAGAGCAGCAAATCAGAGTAGCAGCTGGAAATCCACTGGTCTAATTCCTGAGATGGTGGTGCTCTCTCCTCACCTGACTAGTCAGTTTCTTCTACTGCGGATTTGCTGGGGTGAGTTGATTGGGATTGACTGGGAATGCAGTTACATCCTAAGATGCTGCTCTTTTAGAAGAAAGGAAATATCCTACCCCATTCTACACAACTATGAGCAGATGACGCTGTGTAAGTGACTCAGGGAACCCACCAGCAGAACTAGACAGAGTGAAAGAGGAGGAAACAGGTTAATAGGATTTCACACGTTGTGCTCTGGAAACCAAAATTAGAAAATAAAACCAAGTCAGAGGCTCAGAAACTCAAAAGTACTACGATTCCAGCTGCACCCTTCCAACTTGTGTCTCAGAAGCTTATTTATATGTTGCAAACATCCATTATTCCTCCCATTTGAAATATGTAGTTCTTGTACCATAATCAATTGCTTTGAGTCGGTGTTTAGAATTATTCATGAAAGAGTTCTATTTTGATGGCATTTGATGAAAACCAGCCGCAGCAGCCATTAATCTGATTAGTTTTGTATGGGCTGGAAGAGGAAACTGGCACACAGCCCTAAGTGAGTCAGTAGTGTGGGGTCTAAGGGAGAGCCTCCAGCCAGCCTCGCCAGCCTGGGATCCAGCACAGGATGAGGCTGAGGGGGAGAGAAAACAGCAGGGGGATGTGTCTCATGTCCTTTCTTTCTGCCTCCTTGGCATTCTAGCATCAGTCACCTCTTACCCCAAGGCAGTGAATGTAAGACATTTTCCTACTCCCCACCCCCACCCAAGCCCCACTCCCTGTTGTCCATTCTAAAGGACAGAGCATAGAAGATGTTTTTTTGAAACCTAAGGGTTTAAATATGTGTCATAGCCACGCCCCAAAGAAAAGGGCAATAAATCTGGACGTTGAGGAAAACGGAAGCCAGGACCAAGGGTTTATTTTCCGTGCATGGTTCATCCATTTGAAAGGGTCAGGGAGTGGCTGTGAAGAAGGCAGAAAATACTCTTTATCCCAGAGATCCACTATCAGGGGAGGTGTGGCAGCAGACACTGCTCAAGCTGTCAGGGTGTTGTCATGGTTCCAGAGGAAACCAACCAGTTTGAAGCAGGAGGCAGTCCCGGGAGAGGCCCAGGGAAACACAGGCACAGCCCAAGTTGGGGGACTGACCAGTTCATTGGTTGATTCTTGTATGTGCCCTGACCAGGAATGGAACCCGCAACCTTGGCACATCAGCACAACATTCTAACCAACTGAGGTACTCAGCCAGTGCTGCGCTAATTCTCATAACTATAAGTGATAATTTTTGTTATCAGGTACTTAAAGTATATCTTTCTACTTTTTACTTTCTACTTTTTTCCAAGGCTCCTCTTAGCTCTAGCTGGTTGAGATACAGTGGTTCTCAACCTTCCTAATGCCACAACCCTTTAATACAGTTCCTCATGTTGTGGTGACCCCCAACCATAAAATTATTTTCGTTGCTACTTCATAACTGTAAGTTTGCTACTGTTATGAATCATAATGTAAATATTTGATATGCTATATGTGTTTTCCGATGGTCGTGACCCACAGGTTGAGAACCACTGCTAGCAACTTTCTCAGATGGGAGAGGTGGGCAGGGGTCAGAGCATATTTGGGCCTTGTTGACCATGTTGAGGAGTTTGCACTTCCTTCTGAAGATAATAGGAAACTTCTAAAGAATTTCAAGTAAGAAATGGTATCATTGATATAGCAGTGTTTTAATAATCACTCTGACAATGGATGCCACCAGTACAACAAGATGATGAAATCAATTTAGCCTTGACTTTGCTTTCTTTAGGTTTCCTCTCCACAACTGGCCAACATTACTCACCACTTACTTGTGTGAGGATGACACACCAAAAGGACCTGCATGAACGAGGATTCTTTTTTTTGTGCACTCACCTAGGCAGCAGGGAAATAGTGACCCATTATGATGGACCGTCCATGTTAAGGGCCCCGGAGGAGGCTCTTTTATAACTCAGACCTTTACAAGGACTGAAAGAGTACCAAAGATTTCAATGCATATAATATAGTGAAATATGTAGCATTCCTCAAAAGTGGTAGATGTCTGGGTTTACATATGTAGATAACTATACAAAGTAGGAAAGCTATCATGTGTCTTAGTTCTGGCTTTGGTCCACTCTTTTTTTAAATTTTTAAATATACTTTTTTAGCTTTATTGTTGAGATTATTAGAGATGTCCCTTCCACCCTCACCCCCCCAGCTCCCCTCCACCTGGTTCTCACCCCACCCCAGGCCCTTGCCACCCTATTGTCTGTGTCCATAGGTACTGCATACATGCATATAAGATCTTTGTCTAATCTCTTCCCGCACACCCCTCACCCCTTTCCCTCTGAGAATCATCAGACTGTTCCATTTCCATGCCCTTGATTTTATTCCATTCACCAGTTTATTCTTTCCATCAGATTTTTTTATTCATTTGATTTTTAGATTCACTTGTTGATAGAAATGTATTATTGTCACTTTGTTGTTCATAATTTTTTATTTTTACCTTTTTCTTCTTCCTCCTATTCTTAAAGAATGCCCTTCAGCATTTCATATAATACTGGTTTGGTGGTAATGAACTCCTTTAGCTTTTTCTTGTCTGTGAAGCTCTTTTTCTGACCTTCAATTCTAAATGATAGCTTTGCTGAGTAGAGTACTCTTGGTTGTAGGTTCTTTCTACTTATCACTTTGAATATTTCTTGCCACTCCTTTCTGGCCTACATAGTTTTTGTTGAGAAATCAGTGGACAGTCCTATGGGTACTCCCTTGTGGGCTGGGGGTCTGGCGTGGGGCTGGGACTCCTTGCTCCTCCAAAGAGGTGATCTCACTTCCTATTAAAAAAGCTGCACACCTGGGTGCTGGACCAGCCCATTCCGCACCTCCGCACCTCCTACCAGTCTCAATACGCTTTCTTCTTTACCTCTCTAGTTGTAGTACTTCTACTCAGCCAGCTTTCCTGTGGTTCTGGATGATAGTTGTTCTGTATTTTAGTTGTAATTTTGATGTGGTTGTGGGAGGCAGCAATTACAGACGTTTACCTATGCTGCCATCTTGGTTCCCATCGGTCCACTCTTTTTTTAAGAAAAAAAAAAAAAAGAATAATCTCCATTCTGCAACTAGTTGTAAACAAACAAACAAACAAAACAGTAAAAAGCCTTTTACTGACTTATGGTGCTTGGGAATGTGCTGCTCAGATGCCCCAGGGAGAACTTGCTGCCCAGCTACCTACCTGTGTGGGATATACTCAGTGGACACCTCTAGCTGTCAGCTCCTCATGATCGGCCTCAGCTGCAGAGCCACCTTCCCTAGGGACACACCCTTCCTGAAGCAACACAGATACATGCTTTTCTATCTCAATCAGAAAAGAGTATCAGAAGCCATTTGCATTCACATGGGTCAGAGAAGAAATATTTATTTATAATGTTACCCAAGGATAATTCTCCTGCCCTTAGTTGAAGCATAGTTTAAGGAAATCTGGATCATCCTATAGAACTTGACTTTGATTAGTTTTATCAATGATATTGTGTTTATAGGAGTGAATGATCAAGAGATGGCTAGTATACAGGAGAGCTTGGTTAGTGAAATGTGCCCCAAAGAGTAGGATCTGGGCCCTGAGAAAATTCAGGACCTGATACATTCATAATATCTTTGGAAGCCCAGTGGCTGAAAACATACTGAGAAGTCCCCTCCAATTTAGTCTATCTTGCACCTCCTAACACAAAGAAGAAACTCAATGCCTAGTGGGCTGCATTCCAAATATAGAAATACAGCCTCAGTCCCTATACCAGGCAATGTGAAAGACTCCCAGGTTCAAGTGGAGGTAAGCCTAGAGCAGGAGAGGACTCTGCAGGAGATTCAGCTGAGAGGCAAGCAACTCTGTCACCACCTGGGACATAAGATGAGCAGACTCTATAGTGTTGGGGGTATCAGTGGTGAGAAAAAAAAAAAGGAAAGGCTGAGTGGATCTGTGCCACGCCCCACTGAGAGAATCACAACACAGGCCCCCAGGTTTTTGGAGCAAGGCCATGCCATCTGCAGCAGAATTACATGCTTTCTGAAAAACAACTTCTGATGTGGTACTTGGTCCTGGTAGAGATGGGCACCACATGACCATGCATCCCAATGGCTCATTATGGTCTGGATTCTGTCAATCCAAGGCATAACATTGGTAGACCCAGTAACAGTCATGTAAGAAGCAAGCAGTACATCTGGTACTAAACACAAGAGGGACCAGAGAGCACAAGTAGGTAGGCCAGACTCCCCACACCTGGTCCATGGTATCTGCTATGGACTAAATCAGGGGTCCTCAAACTTTTTAAACAGGGGGCCAGTTCACTATCCCTCAGACCGTTGGAGGGCCGGACTATAGTTTAAAAAAAAAACTAGTCGGCTGCTAAGCAACAGGCAGCGGCGGCAAAAACACCCGGCGGGTTGGATAAATGTTTTCGGTGGACTGCATGTGGCCCGCGGGCCGTAGTTTGAGGACCCCTGGACTAAATGTTTGTATCCTCCAAAAATTCATATGTTGAAGCCTAATTTCCAATGTGATGATATCTGGAGGTAGGGCCTTTGGGAGGTAATAAGCTTTGGATGAGGTTTGGGGAGTAGATGGAATAGGTGCCCTTACAAAGAGATAGAGCCAATGTCTCCAACACATGCAGACATGACAAGAAAATGGATATCTGTGAACCAATGTGGAAGCATTTCACATTACCCTCACCAGACACCAAATCCGTTGGCACATTTATTTTGAACTTTTTAGCTGTCAGAGATGTGAGAAAGGAAGTTTATTGTTTTCAGCCAGTCTATGGTATTTTTGTTACAGCAGCCTGCACTGACTAAGATAGCATCCACCTCTATTATAATAGTACTAGTGGCCCGGTGCACAAAATTCATGCACATTAAAAGGGAATTAATTAGAGGAAATATTTTAATATTGCTATTTGCCCTTTCTCTATAATAGAAGTTTCAAAGATGAAAGAAAATTAGTAAAATGTATATGAAAATCTTCCTCCTTTCAGAGTTTGGGGCATGCCACAGGACCCTGAGTCGAGTTGCCGCCCACCCGTGGCACCTCAAAATCACACGAGACCCAGACCCATCCAGCTCCACCCCCATTAGGTGAGATCTAGACCCAGCTGTCCCCACCCTTGTCAAGCTCTCCCAGGGGGGGTGCACAGCCTCAGGTCCCATGTCAAGCCCCACTGGGCCGGGGGCGCAGCCTCAGGTCCCTGCTGATTTCTTTTAAGGCTCTTTACGGGAACTCAGCCTCCGCTGTGGGCGCAGCCATCTTGTGTTAAGGAAACCTTGCCTCTGCTGTGGGCACCACCATCTTTGTGACGGTGTGATGGTCAATTTGCATATTCCCTCTTCATTAGATAGGATACTTCCCTCAATTCCTACCTGTGAACGTATAACAGATCCAAAATTAACAGGAAAAAAAAACCAAGCTGGGTTTATGGATAGCTTGCCTTGATATATGAGTGCCAGCTGAAAGTGGACAGCAACTCTACTATGTCTCATTCAGGGAGGTATTGAAAGACATTGGAAAGAGAAATTCTTCCCAGTGGCCAGAGCTTGCTTGGTTTACCTGGTCATATACATTGTGTAGAAAGAAAAGTAACCCAAGGTTACAATACATATGGATTTATGACACTGGCAAGTAGCCTGGCAGACTAGTCAGGGTTGTGGGAGCATATGAATGAACATAAGGGGAGCGATCATAAAGTGTGAAGGTCTTTGTATCATATGTTAACATTCGTAAGAAAACATTCATTACGAGGGATGAATTAAACCAAGTAGACAAAATGACTCAGCAATTGATGTCAGTCTCTATCATTGATCACCCCAGGTGAAAAAAAAATGTATGACATAGCCTGCCTTTGCTCTGTAAGCTCCTATGTTTGTGTTTTCAGGGAATTGTTGAGGTTGAGTCATCAAGGCAAAAAATTAACTAGGAATAAACTTGAACAGGCATGCTGGCTAAGCAGTCTCTATTTGAAGAGACTAGAGCTGCCCACTGAAAACACATCACGTTGGGGACGATGTTTTGTCTGTCATAATTCAGAGGGATTTTTCAGCAAAATCAGTTCATTGTGCTCATTAAGACGGCAAAAACAATCTGTCAACCTGACCTCTCCACCATCGTTCTGTGAGCTTTGGAGCTGTCCAGACGCTATGGGGATACCTGCCTCCCTGGCAGCTGAATAAAATACTTCAGGGCGATGCTGCTAAAAATAGAAATTTTTAAATAAGTGCAGTGAGCCCTTTCCTCATTCTGCCAAGGTCCTCAAAGATTTTCTAAGGATATTGGGTTGCTCTTAAAAAGATTACCTTAATTAAAGAATATTGGATCAGATGTCTCTTTTTCACATAAAATACATGTTTATTCCAGCCTCGTGAGACCAAAAAGCAACATATGGAAGATTAGTAAAGGAACAAAAATAGATCCACAGATGCAGTCCTGTTTTTACTGCACTATTAATAATATATCCTGTGTTGAAGAGATGCAGAAATATCTGATAATTCATGACAGGTGGGAATTCATTTGTTCTAGAATCCTAAGGGTTGCTATGGCTGTGGACGGATATGCATTCCTTGGGGTTATGCAAGCAATTTCATCAGCGCCTCTTCCAGTGTGGTCATCAGGAGAAAGGACAAGCAGTGCTTCCATGGGAGCCAGATCTGATATTGAATTGTCTCCAAAGGCAGATGAGGGAGACACCAGGGCATGCTTTCTGAGGCTTTCCTTTCCAAGCAGTGTGTCAGGGAGCGTTTGTTTTATTTTGTTTTGCAAATCCAATTTTCACACCAAAATAGCGGTCACTGTACTAAACCAAGCAAAGACTGGCATAAGTACTTGGTCATTCTAACAATTTGTAAACAAAAATGCCTGTGTAAACACACACACACACACACACACACACACACACACACACACAGTGAAACATTTTTGCACATGTGGTAAGGTGATGATTGGATTTTCTGAGTTTATAACGTTTCATTGACAAAGTGGTAAAAAATTAAATGTAATGATATTCCTTCAAATGTTCCCCATGAAGCACATTTGGTTCATGGGCTCTTTCTCCCTTTGTGGCTAAATCATGTCTTATAAATTTCTCTATTTTAAATAGCACCTTTAATAAATATGTACTGGATGGATGGATGGATGGATGGATGGATGGAGGGATGGATGGATGGATGGTGACAATGTAAGTGGTGTGATAGCTTTACACGATATATGGTTTTATTCCTTTTATTTTCAAAATTAGTCTCTTAAAACTTACTTGCCCAAATTATCCAGACCTCCCTGAGGTCTTTTCACTTCAATTGTTCACCCAAGAGGCCATTCAGCTCCATGCATTTGAGAGAAGGGATAAGTCGGCCTAGTCCATTATCATTATTGATTCCTTCATTGCCATATGTAGTTGTGTTGGAAATTGGTCTGTCTTAATCACATGGGTTGTTTCACATTGATGAGATGACACTCTTTAGAATTTATATCCCTTAATTAAAATGTACCTTAAGGGAAATGGCCCCCTTGAATTCCCAATGAGAAGGTGTCTTAGTTTATCCTTATATGCAGGGCCGTTCTTTATACAAAGCATAATTCAGTGGGAAGGGTACTGGGTCTTGAGAGTCTTCTGGTCTTGGTATCACAATGGCCTGAAAGCAGTCCTGTCCCAAAATCAACTTTAATCTTGGTGTTGAGCCTACAATCTCTGTTTCTATATGGTGCATGCCCCTTAGGGGCTATGAAAAATTGACATAAGTGGAACCATTTTAAAGTAAAGCCAGAGCAGCTATTCCAGCAGAATATCTTACACATCTTGCTCCTTGAACCTTTGGAAGGTTTGGATTTAAGCAAAATAACCTTTGGACTGGGCTGAACCAACACTGTCTTACAAACTGTAAGGAGACGTCCTGACAACAAGAACTGAGGATAGAATCAGTAACCAGTCATGTATAGCTAAGGAGTCACTCAGTTTGTCAGCACCCATAGAAATTTCTTTTTTCTGTTCATGTAATTATTTCCTTCCTTTTCTCATAAATCCCTTGCCTTCACCCTGTAATGGTGGCACTATTTGGGATTTGCGGTTCAGCCTCAATCTGTGCTCTCAGAATTGCATTCATTCTGATCCCAATAATCTTGCTGCCTCTTATTTTGGCTTTTTAATTTTAGTTTAACAATAACCTACCAATAACCAATTATTTCTTCCTGCCAAGTGACAAACTGAAATCATGGGAACCCATCATAGAGT
The DNA here is from genome assembly GCF_000412655.1 of Myotis brandtii. Classification (NCBI taxonomy): domain Eukaryota; kingdom Metazoa; phylum Chordata; class Mammalia; order Chiroptera; family Vespertilionidae; genus Myotis; species Myotis brandtii. Next base: position 4,711,679 of record NW_005370683.1, read on the forward strand.
TTCTGCTAATACTGAACCTCCACAGAGTGATATCTCTCTTCCTCTGGGAGGCATCTTCGCCCATATTTAGTCTCTTCTACATCCCAAGGGTTGTTGAGAGGTATTTCCCTCCTCAGGCCACCAAAAGTCTTATTCCTTCTACCTCAATGGAAATCAGCCTTAACTTTACCTAACAAGGACAATAAGTCTTACCTAAACACTGAAGACCTGCTACAAGGTAAATTGAGGGCTCTACCCAACAAAGAAAATACAGAAGCCAACTCTCTTGCCACAATAATTTTGAGTTCAGACTCCCCATTATTGCACTTCGATGGTAATAGTTAATGAGCATTAAGTACATTACTGTGTGCCAGGCCCTTTGCTAAACATTTTATACACATTAGGCCATTTGATTCCTATGTAGAGTCTGTGATAGACACAACTATCTCCTTTTTTACGAATTAAAAACTGAGTCCAAGTGAAGGTCAGGAACTTGGACAATGTTGAAGAACCAATAGGGGGTATAGGCAAATTCAAATGAGGTACAGTTTAATGTGTAGATATGTAAATTTATAGATATATAGCTACATATATTGTGGACAGTTTAATGTGTAGATATGTAAATTAATATGTAAATTTATAGATATATAGCTACATATATTGTGCCACTCTGAGCTATATACCCAGACTTCTTGCAGGCAGTGAGGTGGGAGGATAGCAGACGACATGACAAGGAGAGATCAGTGAGAGGCTTCTGGTGCAGGTCATTCTGTCTTTTTTTTTTTTTGCCTATGTTATTGTGGTACTTTGCTATGGTCCTACAAAAATGTATATATTGTATGTCTTGCTTGCAGCATTTCTTAGAGTTTAAGGTGAGGAAGTCTAAGTCTACTGAATCAAATTTGATTACAAAAATATTGTAGCCTTCCATTTCCTGCAGTATTCTGTGAGAATTAGCACATTTAAAATTCACACATGTTGGAATGTGTTGTTTCTTTGGCCAGTCTTTGCTCTGATATGATCTTACTGTTTTACTCCTTTTGGAAAATCAATTTTCTCAAATGCAAATTCTAAAAAAAAATGCTGGTGGAAAACTGCTTTTAGCTTTTGCTCTCTGCTTCTGTTGGCAGAGAATTTTACATGGTACCAAAGAAAGGCAAAGAATTTAAGCAAAATTAGAGATTTTTTTTTAATGGTCAAACATCCCCCTATTATGCACAGTTCTATATTTCTGTAGAATTTCAGGATTTACATAACCAAATTACTCTTCCTTCATCAAAACCATTCCTCTTCTTGTATTCTGGAACTTGGTGCTACAAGATATAATATTTACTTCAAAGTGCTTCAACATAGAGGAATGCAAATGTGTGCATGTTTACTTAATGTATGTTCTAGTGTAGTAAGTTGTCCTCATAGAAACTCATTCCTAGGGTGGTCAGGTAGCCAGTTTTAACATTAGATCAGAAAGGCCACACTGCAAAGTGCTTTCTACAACATCCTATCTAAGTTGATCTCTGATTTGATGTTAATGAATGAATGCCAGAAATGAGCTCTCATTGGTGAAATTCATGATGTTCAAGTTATGATGGTATTTTAATGATACTTTCCATTTTTACATGAACCCAGAATCCAGAACCTAGCAAATCATGTGTCTTTTGCCCTTAAAGAAACCACTTAAGACTTAATACCTAGAGGACCCTCTAAGTCCAACCACCAGATCAAAGGTTACCACAACTTGCTTCTAAAATATTGTTCAATCTGCCTCAGGTGCATATTTCATGCAAGTTGTGGTAAGTCACCTAAGAGAACAGAGAAATGAGATGTCAATAAGATTATAAGTCAAACTTAATGCACCATTTTATACCTGTTTAGGAAATATTTAATTCAGTAAGTGTCTAAGTGTGGCGGAATTTGGTTCAAGACCTGCTTTTATTATAACACTTTACCTTTATCGTATAGCCTTCATCATTTCAAACTTTTAGAGACTACATTTATCTATACAATCACTGAAGAGGGGTGTATTGTCCAATTGGCTTAAGTCTGTTTACATTTGGTTCTCTTTACCACTCATCTACTTATGCAGGCTAGAAGCCTTGGCATCAGCTTTGACATTATTCAGTTTTTTTTAAAATAAATTGAAACTGGCAGCAAATATAAACCTTTTTAATATACTTCAAATACCCTCCTCTCTAGGTATCCACGGCTACCCACCCAGACTAGCTTTTCATTATCTATTACCTGGGTTATTGCCACAGCCCTCCTACTCTCTTTCATCTTGAGTTTTTTTTCTCTAACATTTCTGCCATAGTATTTCACCAGGGTAATCATGTCACCCCCCTGTTCAGAAACCTTCAATAACTCTCTTCCCCCCTTTTCTTTTTAATAGGATAAAACTGAATTCTTTAATTTGGAATTCAAGGACTGTCACACACTAGCACCAGTTTACTTTTGGTGTCCTAGGGTTTTGCTGAAGTGCAAATGGATTGTCTCCTCCCAGTTCTCCCACAGTTGCCACACACACATGCCAATCACTGCCAAGGTCATTGCTATTGCTCCTGGTGTTTCCTCTCTCTAAAATGCACACCTCACGCCTTTCCTTTCTTGGTTCTTCAAAGCTTAAGGTAAATGTCACTGTTCCCACTAATCTTTCCTGGTCCCCTTAATCAGAAGTAACCATTCCTGTTTCTGTTACTATGTCACTACATTTATCTGAGTTTGATTAGTTGTTTTATTCTCCCCTCCCCCTACTGAATTGTGAGTGTACGGAAGGCAGGGATCACATCTTTTTCATTTTTTGTTCCCTACAGCACAGTGATGATAGTTAGTTAGTGATGATATCTTTGAATTGCAGACTATACACTCACATTCAGTTTAACTTAGTGGTTTATTAAATGTCTACTCTAAGAGTAGCGGCAATAAAATTTAAGTGGCTAGAAGGACCATGGTGATGGCAGTGGTGGAACAGGAGTAAGAGGGAGTTATATTCACAGATTCTACACCCCAAACCCCAAGATACTGACTCATGATATAGGACTTGCACTTTCAAGCAAACAGCCCAGGTAATTCTGAAGCAGACAGTCCCAGGACCACATCTTTGGAATATGAGCGGGTGGTAGGGCATGAACAGGGAATACTAGTGGGAGTCCAGGGAGAAGGACCTGTTGGCACTGGGAAAGAAAGCCTAGAGAATGAGTGGGCCAAAGGGTAATTGCTCCATATGTCAGTCAATTGCTTTTCTAGGTAACAGTAATAAACAATTTGAAATAAAAACACACTACTTTTTAAAATAACACCAACAAAATTTAGGTGTAAATCTAACAAAATATATAAAGATCTATATACGAAAAACTACAAATCTCTGGTAAAAGAAATCAAAGAAGGTATAAATGAATGGAGAAATATTCCATGTTCAGGGATTAGAAGATTCAATATGACTTAGGTCTCAATTCTTCCCAACTTGATCTGCAGGTTCAGCTCAATTCCAATCAAAATCCCAGGAAGCTATTATGTGGATTCTAAAGTTTATGTGGAAAGAAAAATGACTCAGAACAACAAACACAATACTAAAGAGAAAGAACAACATTAGAAGAAGCTACAGTAATCAAGGTAGCATATCATTAGGGAAAAGATAGACAGATAGGTCAATGTAACCGAATAAGAGAGGTCAGGCATAGACTCACAGGAACAGCCAAATAATCTTTGACAAAGGAGTCAAGGGAATTTGATGGAAAAGGATAGTCTTTTTAATGAATGGTGATGGAAAAAATTTGACATCCGTATGCAAAAAAAAATTAGTCTAGACACAAATCATATACTTTTCACAAAAATCAACTCAAAATGAAACACTAACTTACATGTAAAATGAAAAACTATAGATCTCATTGAAGATAACAGGAAAATCTAAGTAACCTTGGGTTTGGCAATCAGTTTTTAGACACAAGCCAAAAACAGATTCATTAAAAATTTGATAAGTTAAGTTTTATTAAAATTAAAAAATTTTGCACTGCAAAATATACTGTTAAAAGGATTTTTTAAAAAGCCAGACAGGAAGAAATTACAAATCTTTAAAAATATGGTTTCAAAATACACAAAGAACTCTTGAAACTCAATAATTAAAAAACAAACAACCCAATAAAAAATGGACAAAACATCTAGACAGAACCTCAAAGAAGATATACATATGGCAAGCAGCATATGAAAAGATTTCAACATCATTTATCATTAGGGAATTGCAAATGAAAACAACCATGAAATAACACTAAACATCTATTAGAATGCTTAAAACCAATAAAATCTTATCATACCAAATGCTGAGGATGAAGAGCAATAGGAACTCTTATTTATTATGGTGGGAATGCATGATGATACAGACACTTTGGAAGGTAGTTTGACAGTTTCTTACAAAGCTAATCACAGTCTTATCATGTGTTCCAGAAATCATGTTCCTAGATATTCATCCAATTGACTTGAAAACTTAGGTCCACACAAAGACCTACACATGAATGTTTATAGCACCTTTATTCATAATTCCCACAACTGGGTGAAACCAAGACATCCTCAATAGGTGAACAGATAAACTGTGGTGCATCCATACAATAGAATATCATTGAGCAATAAAAATAAATGAGCTATAATACTACCAAAAAAAGGTATGGAGGAATCTTAAATGCATATTAATAAGTTAAAGAAGCTTTTCTGAAAAGGCTGTATTACTGTATGATTCAAATTATTTTGAGTACTTGACATTCTGGAAAAGGTAAAACTATAGAGATAGTAAAAAGATCAACTGGTCCCAGAGGGTCAGATGTGCATCTGTGTATGTGGGGGGGGGGAGGGGCAAAAGGGGGAGGGTGACTAGGCAAAGCACAGGGGACTTTTAGGGCACAGAACTATTCTGTATGATATTGAAATGGTGAATACATGGTGCTGTGCACTAGTCAAAGTCCATGGAACTTCACAGCACAAAGAGTGAACCTTAATGTATGCAAATATCTTTTAAAAAACATCATTTAGGAAAGAATGTGACAAGAGAATCTAATTGTATTAAAAATTTATGAAACAAACGTGCTAAAGTGGATGGTGGGAGAAGGTGCTGACCAAAGTAACTTTGGTAAGGTAACATGTGGAGTCTGCAAGACTACAAACAAAAGGAATTGCCTATAAAAACTGTATCCTCTGGGTCACAGGTTAACAATTCTGATACTGCTGCACATGCACTGGAATTGAACAATTAAGTAAATGAACGGGGGATGGTAGGAGCCAGGTTTCCTACTGTCGGAGTGGGAATTTACAGATGAGCAAGGGAGGCGGCTAGAATGACCCATGTAGTAATAGATTAGAGCTGGAGAGAGCAGTATGATGAACTCAATTTAACTTAATATAGTTACCAATGTAGCACAGAAATATGTGTAAATGCATATAAATATACAGGTTGGTATACATACACAGAAATATGTATAAATGCATATAAATATACAGGTTGGTATACATACATATGTTTATTTGCTCTGTCAATGGAGAAAGTCTAAAATAATGAGCACACTTAGCACTTAGATTGTGATTTAAAACCATTCTTCTATAAAAGGAAATAGGGCTCCTTAGAGAAATGTTTGGTTTTAGATCTGGGACAGGAAATACACAAAATGAGACTGGAGCATATTGTAGTGCCAGAAAATAAGGAAGTACTCAAAAAACAAACAAGAAGCCACATTGAGGAGTATGTCAAATGGACACAGGAGCCAACTGAAAAGGCTCCCAATGTCGAAGTTGGAATAATTTGAGCAAAAAAATAAAGTACTGAATTATAGCCCAAAGAATAAAATCCATGAGTCCATGCTGGTAGAAAATTATTACATTGTACACCTTAAAGTCACACAATGTTATATGTCAATTCTATCCCAATAAAGCTTAAATTTTTAAATTAAAAAATTAAATAAATAGAAATTAAAGCTTCCAGCAGTTGAATGATATTAGAATAATGTTTCCCTTAAACCAAACATTTTTTTCACTAGTGATTTTGTTCAGATAAGAGGTAAATATTTACTTGATAAAATACATTGCTCACATTATTATAATGTACTAGAGGCCCGGTGCACGGATTCGTACACCGGTGGGGTCCCTCGGTCTGGCCTGCGCCCTCTCACAATCCGGGACCCCTCGGAGGATGTTGGACTGCCAGTTTCGGCCCGATCCCCACAGGCCAGGCTGAGGGACCCCACTGTGCACGAATCCATGCACCAGGCCTCTAGTATGCATATAAGATCTTCGGATAATCTCTTCCTGTCCTCCCCCCTCCCCCCTTACCTCTGAGATTCATCAGTCTGTTCCATGTTTCCATGCCTGTGCATTGAACATCTGCCTCCTGGTGGTCAGTGTGCATCATAACTATTGGTTGAACAGTCAAATGGTCAGTCAATTAGGCTTTTATATATATAGATAATATTATGTCATCTTCTATGCAAGAGCTCAAAGGTCTTTACAAGTAAAAAAAATACTTTAAATCTGAAAGGATAAATTTAAATATTATATTTTATCAATAGATAGACTAATAATAAATGATAAGGAAAAGTAAATCTGCTCTGCTCACTCAGGTGCAACACAAATTAGGGCTCATGCTAATGCCAGTCACCATGATGAGCACCAGGGTCTTCGTGAATGGTGAGTGGCTCTGACAACTTCCATTTCCTGAGGCTTCTAGCTATTTAACCAAAAAAATAAAAAATAAAATAAAATAAATAAGATGGGCCAAAATAGGATTATAAACATCTTATGGTCCAAAAAAAAATTGCCTTATATTTCTTAAACTGCTTCAAATTGAAAAATACATATAGAGAACAAAGACAGAAATATGATTGTCCTGTTTATCAAATAGTAATGGGATTTCTAAAATATATTAAAGCATAGTGTATTACAGGCAGGTGAGTCACAAATGTGTCTGATGGTTGCCTTATCTCAGTTTAATCTCTTTTTCTCAGTTTTGTGCTCTGACTGTATTTAATAATAATAATAGCATTTACTAAACACTTACTATGTTCTATCTAGGGCAAGCATGTCAAACTCAAAGGCTAACACAGGCCAAATAAACAAGGTTTAAGTTTATGTGGGCTAAGAAAAAACACAAAAGCTTCAATTTTCATAGAAATGTAGGTTTATTTCAATAGAGACATGCTGAATACAAAGGGCTGAAATAAATGAATAATCATTGACATAAAATGATAGAACATTTTAATAAAAATTAATATTTTTTCTTGAACATTAACTTACCAGACACTGAATAACTGCACAAATTAATAAGTGTAACACAAATAAGCCTATTTTTCTTGTTCTCCAACAAAAGCAAATTTCCTGTTTCACACAACAAACAAGTCAGTCCAAGACTAATGACATGGCAATTGGCTGCTAAAATATTCGCTGCTAGTATTAGTGGAGAGAAATGGTGCAGCTGTGCGTAAGGTGTGTAAGAGAAATAAATGCAACACTATTAATCAGTCATTAGCGAACATTGTAGTTTGTTATTAATATCTAGAGGCCCGGTGCATGAAATTCATGCATAGTTAGGTCCCCTCAGCCCAGCCTGCACCCTCTCCAATCCGGGACCCCAGGATCGGGCCTAAACCGGCAGTCGGACATCCCTCTCACAATCCTGGACCACTGGCTCCTAATCACTCACCTGCCTGCCTGGTCGCCCCTAACCGCCCCCCCCTCCCCTTGCTGGCCTGATCACCCTTCACTGCCTCTGCATGCTGGCCTGATTGCCCCTAACTGCCCCTGCTGCCAGCCTGGCTG
>NW_005370683.1:4719682-4757289 GCF_000412655.1 Myotis brandtii
AACTGCCCCCCTCTGCCAGCCTGGTCACCTCTCATGGCCCGCCACCGGCCTGGTCGCCCTATGCAGCCTGCCTGTTCAGTCGTTTGGTTGTCCCGCACTAACCCCCTGTCGGCCAGGTAGTAGGCAGCCATCTTGTCAGGGCATGAGGGTCAATTTAATTTACATATTACCTCTTTATTATATAGGATTATGTATAACAGGATATTATAAAAATTAAGTTATGAAATTTTTATTAAAACGTTTCTTACATACCATTATACTGGTTGGACCACAAAAATATTCATTGTGGGCTGTATGTGGCCTGCGGGCCTCGAGTTTGACATGCTTGATCTAGGGACTACTAAAACCTTCCCAATAGTATGAGGTAGATATTATCATGATCTTCATTTTACAGGTGAGAAATTAAGGCATGGAGAGATGAATGTCACAGCTGGCAAGAGTGGATCTGATACCTGAACGCTGGTGTTTTCTGGGTATAATCCCATATTCCACAGCCTCTGCCTCTATGCAGGTGGATAAAATCATCCAGAAAGAACCAGAAAAGGTCTAACATTAAGGCTTTTTGTGCCTGTGAGAAGTCAGTCCCACCCTTAGTGGCACCAGCCCAATTTTGGCAAGAGTGTTCCCACCCTGTGGAGCCACATGGAGGAGGAGGGGCACTACACAGCCCCTGCTGCTGTGTCTGTCTCCAGGGAAAACACCACTTGAATTTGCTGCCAGTGGCCACATGAATAATTCAGGACTGTGACCCAGTGCTGCAGCTGGTGTGGGCTGTTCCTCTCTACCTGGTGGCCCCAGGAGACCTGTAAATTCAGTTCAAGACCTCAAATGGCAAAGAGAAGAGGACACACAGCCCTCCCAGAGATGCAGTCAGTAAGGACAATCTGGTGAGAATTATGCAAATATTGTTCCTCCTGGGAGTCTGACCTTGCTGATGAGCATAAAATCTAATTCCCTTCATGAAGAGAGGCTCGCGTGTCACCGTTTTCTGAGAGCCCGGTCTCTGCTGACTGTCACAGCCTCCCCGCCCCTTCCTTCACCTGTCACTTACAAATGCAGCTCCTCAATTACCACACTGTTTACTTCAGAAGCTTCATTAAACTCTGCGATGGGGGTGGACCTCCCAGAAAGAAACTGAATTTCAACAGCTTTGATTTAGAGAGCAACCTGACTTTCTATTTTTAAAAGAAACAAAAAAAAGCCCTGCAATTTATTCACCTACCTTGTCTCCATTGCTAACAGGCCTTTAATTTTTGTTTTAGTGGTGAAAGACACCAGCTCCATATCACTTTCTTGTTGTTCTTATGTGATGTTGAACAAGTTACTTAATCTATTTGTGACTTGGTTTCCTCATCTACATACATGGAATACTAATACCTACCTCACAGGGTTATTGTGAGGATTAATAAGTTAGTAAATGAAAATTAGTATGATCAGTATGACTATTACCCTTGAGGGACAGAAATTAAGCACTCTACCCAGTGTCGATTACGGGAACAAATTCACCATTCTATGGGTGTGAGGTTCATCCTGTGCCTCTGTTTGATCTATACCCTTTGTATGGATGATGCCTAATTCTACATGTTCAGGACCCTCTTGAAATTTAGATTTAAATATGCAAATACCTGCTAAACATTGCCACTTGACCCTCCTAAGAATTTTATATTTTGTGTGTCTAAAACTTTTCCACAGACCTTCCTATTCTGTTGATAATTTACTTTTAAAATATTTCTTTGTAAACAGTCTGAAGTATTTTTAAGTTTTAAATAGCTGTACAAGTTAATTCTAATCTATGCCTAAGGAGGTTTAGTTAGTATTTGAAGTATCCCATCAGAAAACAAGCTTTAAGGATGGTTACTAAACATTTGAATTATTCTTATCAAAATCTAAGACCTTAGAGTATATGTAATTAGCCTAAGGGATATTGGAACTTAAAAAATAATTATTAAATAAATGAATGTATTTAAGAAAGATGACTAGTTTGGAATGTTCTACAGTCTCCACCTCCCCCCACCTCCCCACCTGGACAAACCTGAAAAATGAATCCAGCAATTACCTGAGGCTAATGTGCTGCCAGTTCTGCATCTCCTACTCCACACAGGACCTTGTAACCTAACCAGACTAGCTGCCCCTTCTCTCAGGAAGCACTGAAATCACTTCCCCTACAAGGTGGTGGCCAGGTGCCTGGTGCAGAATGTGGCACTGTTTTTGTGTCTCCTTGCTATGGTGTTTGGGCATTGCACAGAATTCGGCCTCAGACTTGTTTTCAGGGTAACATGCTATCTGGTAGCAAGGTTGTGGGAGAAAAAAAAAAAGCAGAGGCCATACCTACCTCTGCTCCATCAGAGGTTCGCATACTCACCAAATAATCTGACGTCTTCTGATCTGCCAAACTGGCTTTACAACAGTTTGCATCAATGTCTTGTCTGATGGCTGCCCCTACAATTCAGCCAGATGCTAAAGTCCTGAATGCGATGCCCGAGAAAATGGGCCCTTGCGGAGTCACGAGCAAAGAATTTCAAGGACTGGAGAAGTGGGAGAAGTGTAAGTGTACTGGCAAGACTTACTAGGGTGAAAAGAAATAATATGTCCTCAGGGATGTAGAGAGTGGGCAGGCTCTTGTAGCAACTTCCCTGAGGTTTTTGTGAATCTTTCATATAGTTTTTTGGTTTTTGAAACAAGCAGGATGTCTTTCAAACTGTCCAACCTGTTTGCTGGGTTTTCCCGGGGCTATGCTGGGCCCTCCCCATCCAATGCCTTTCCTGGATTTTCCCGGGAGAGGGAGGTCCGGCCTTTATCCTATCTGATCCTTTTCCCAGGCTAAACTCCTCCCCTTTGTGGTTGCCATTTGGCTCCTACTGCAAGGGCCTCAAAGCTCTGCTTCCTTATTTGCCTTCTACTGGCTTGGAATTAGCAGGAGGACCTCCCCCTGAGCCATCATGGGTTCTGGGGTGCTTGAGCCAAGTAAAGGAAATGTCCCTTTACTGCTTATTCCTCCCAGAGTAATCCAGGGAAAGGGGACACGTGTTGCTGGGGGAGACTGGAAAGCGGGTCTTTCCTGCCTGCTCGGGGACTAATGTCCCTTTGACGGAGGATGTGGCTGTCCCAGATGTGGCTGTCCCCTGGGGTGTCTGTGAAGGTGTAGACTCCCGATTTTTTCAGGCTTAGCCAGTTTTTCTCTCTTCTCTTTTGTTCATACCTGACTAGCTACCTATGCTAACAAATGTAGCTCTCTTAGATTATTTGCTTTCTCTGACGTCACTCATCCAATCAGTCCTCAGACTTACAGTCTCTCCAGGACGTTTCTTCCACCACATCCTCGTTAACTGTGTCATTCACCCCCACCCCTCATCTCACCGTATCTTCTACCACCCTCCACATTGCTGTCACATTAATATATTCATGATTCTAACCTTATTCCTCATTTCACTGCCTCCTTCCCCTGCTTTCAAAGGCCCACATTACCAACAAGGTGAGTCTAAATAGCTTGCAAACATTCATCATTTTAACTTCCACTTTGGATAGTATCTGTCCTGGTTAGACCTGCCCTTCTAGACTGAGAGAACTGCACAGTAATTTGCTCTTATTCATTTCTGTATCATCAACACCCAGAAGGTAGCAGGTCCTCAATGCACATTTGCTGGAAGAAGAGAAATACGGAAGTTGCTAATCCACTACTTAGAATGGAATTCAATATAAGAGCTAACACTTTTAAAGTAATTACTATGTGCCGGACACTATAGGTACTTCACATTAATTAATATATTTACTTCTCATAAAACACTATAAGATAGTATTCTAATCATTCCTTTTTACAGAGGCAAAAACTGAAGCACAGAAAGTTCAAATAACTAGTCCAATATCATTCAGCTTGTCATTTATAGACTCAGGACTCAAACTGTGAGAGTCAGGCCCCAGAGGTGGTATTTCTAACCATTACGTTCTGCAGTCTTTGGGATGAATGGAATTCGTGGTTAACAAAATTTTCAATCACTCCTTACAATTCTGAACCCCATTGTCATTGCAAAATGAGTATAATTGTGCCTGGCTCATAGAGTTGTTGTGGGGACTAAATGAGATGATTCTATAATGTCCTTTTCTCTGTGCTTTGCACATTATGCTGTTACCTCCTTCTCCCCTCCATCCCCCTTTGCTTACTCCACTCCAGTCATTGGCCTCCTTGCTTTCCCTCAAACACACCTCACATGTATGTAAGTGTCTTAGGACAGTTGCATGAGCTGATCCCTCTGTTTGGAATTCCCTTCCTCCAGGCACCCACATGGCCAGGTCTTGTCACCTTCAAGTCTTTGCTCAGATGCCACCTTCTCGGTGGGAGCAAACTTGAGTTTCCTATTTAAACTGCCCTCACTTGCTCTACTCTTGACACTCCTTATCCTGCTCTACTTCGTGCATCTTTCCAATCACCTACCATCTTCTAGTGTATTATATCATTCACATGTCCCCTATGTTTTGTTGACTGTCTGTCTCCTCTAGCTGAACTGTAAGTTCCATGAGAGCAAAGATTTTACCTGGTTTATTGAAAGATTTAGTCCAACTGCCTAGAACAGTAACAAGCATGGAGAGGCATTCAATAAATATTTGTTGAATAAGTGAAAGCTCAGCAGCAGGCAGCAGAGTGTGGAACATGGCGTGCTTCAGGGGCAGGATGGTGCAGCAGGTGAGTGGGGGCACCAGACCAAGGTGGGGCACCAGTCGCTGTCATCGGGGCAAGCCTCTGGTGGTTGCCGAAAATTCTTTGCTCCCATTGCCATGGTCCCACCGGACGCTTGTACCTGCTGCCGGTGCCAGCCCCCACTCGCACCGCTGCCGACACCAGAGCTGCTCGCACCTGTTACTGGTGCCTAGCCCCAATCGCCCCATCCTCCACACCCCCGCCAGCCCCTCCCGCTGCAGCCCCCGGTCACCTGTCTGCCAGCAGCCCCGCTCCCAGCACCAGGGTCACACCTGCTGACAGCACTGAGTGATCAGGGCTGGTGCCAGGCACCAATAGCAGGTGCAAACACCCAGCAGGACCATGGCACGTGGGAGCAAAGAATTTTCAGTAGCCAATAGCAGGTGCAAACACCCAGCAGGACCACGGCACCTGGGAGCAAAGAATTTTCAGTATCCAGGAGGGACTTGCCCTGATGACAGCAACCGAAGCCCTGCCTTGGCCTGGCGCCCCCACTCACCTGCTCCACCATGCCCGCCATGTTCCGCGCATGCCCCCTGGTGGTCAACGCATGTCATAGCAACTGGTTGTTTGGTTTTTCAGTTGTCTGCGTTCGATCTATTTGCATATTAGGGTTTTATATATACTAGAGGCCCAGGGTAAGGAATTCGTGCACCGCGGGGCGGTGGGGTGTTGTTCCTCAGCCTGGCCTGTGTCCTCTTACAGTCTGAGAGCCATGCGATCAATCGCCCCACGGAAGGAGGCCCCACCTACCCACCACAGATCCACTGGTCAGGTGGTCTGGGCCTCCCTCTTTGGGCGATCTCAGAGCATCTGATAGATCTCCCTGCTGGCCAGTGGCCTGGGCCTTCCTCTGCAGGGTGATCATGAGGCGATGGTGGGGCCCCCCACCAATCACATCACACCCGCTTTGGCTGACCTGGCACCAGTGGATGTCATAGCATGGTTGTCTGGACGGTCGTTCTGCTGTTTGGCTGTTCGGTTGATTTGCATATTATGCTTTTATTATTATAGATAGTTATATAATATATTTTTATATGGAATTTTGTGATCCATAAAAATGCAAACTATATTTCAAGAGTTACTACAGGAACAAATGATAAATAGAAGTAATATATGTGTGCCTGCCTTATTCAAGTTTAACATTGAAAATGGGAAATGCAAAGTCAATTTTAAAACCAAATCTGTTGAACTCTAAGTTACCTGTAAGACCAACAAAAATCTCACTTGCTATATGAAACCTTATGTGATGGTTAATTTTATGTCTTAACCTGACTGGACTATGCAATACCCTGATAGCTGTTAAAGCATTATTTCCGGTGTGTCTGGGAGAATGTTTCTGAAAGAGATTCACATTTGAATTGATAGGCTGAGTAAAGAAGATCACCTTCAACAATGTCAGTGGGCATCCTCCAACTGGGGAACAGAATAGAACAGAAAAGCTGAGGAAGGGTGAAATTTTCTCTCTGATTAAACTTGGATAGTCCATCTCCTGCCCTCAAACACTGGCACTCCTGCTTCTCAGATCCTTGAACTCAGACCAGTGCTTATACCACCAGCTTTCCTTTCTTCAGCCAAATCATGGGATTTCTTTATCCAGTCACTTATGATGTGAGCCTACATCTATGTATCTATGTGTCTATCTATCTATCTACCTACCTTCCTATTGGTTCTGTTTCTCAGGAGAACCCTGACTAATACACCTTATCAACCTGCTTCATAAAAGAAGCTATTTTGCCCTAGCCAGTTTGGCTCAGTGGATAGAGCGTTGGCCTATGGACTGAAGGGTCCCAGGTTTGAATCCAGTCAAGGGCACATCCTCGGGTTGCGGGCTCCATCCCCAGTGTGGGGCATGCAGGAGGCAGCAAATCAATGATTCTCTCTCATCATTGATGTTTCTATATCTCCCTTCCTCTCTGAAATCAGTAAAAATATATTTTAAAAAGAGAAGCCATTTCTTTTGCCTCAGTGGAAAAGTGTAATTCTCTTATATGAATTACTAGAGGACTGGTGCATGAAAATTCGTGCACTTGCCGGGGGTAGGGGGGGTCCCCTCAGCTCAGCCTGCACCCTTTTGCAGTTTGGGAGCCCGTGGGAGATGTCCGACTGATGACTTAGGCCAGCTTCCTGCAGGGAGCAGGCTTAAGCCACAGTCAGGCATCCTTAGTGCTACTGTGGAGGCGGGAGAGGCCACCACCGCTGCACTTACCAGCTGTCAGCTCTGCTTGTGGCTGAGCAGAGCTTCCCTTTGGGAGTCACTGACCACCAGGGGGCAGCTCCGGCCCTGCCCCCCCAGTCACCTTTCTGCCACCACCCCCCGAATTGCTGTCCCCACCCTCTGCCCACTAGCACCCACCTTGGCTGGCCTGATGTCGTCTGCTCACCAGCCCCGCCCCCCGCCAACCGATCGTTCTGCCATTCGGTCGATTTGCATGTTAGGCTTTTATTATATAGGATAATACACTATTGCAATTATTTCTTTACATGGCTTTGTTTCTTTTAGACAAAGGTCTTGGTTTTTTTAAAAGTAGGGACAGTATCATTGTTGCAGATCAAGCCCTGAGCACAGTACCTACTACATTCTAGTTGTTCTTCTATGACTCATGTGACTCTGCCAAACCTCCCACCCTCCGCCACCACTGGCAAATCACACCCCTTTTCTTTTCAAAGGGCATTCCGAGAAAACAAGATATTCATAAGCCCAAACATTTTCTGATATCCAGCTGACATCACTTTAACCAAAAATAACTAGACATTTGTCACTTTCCTAGTTGCCTTAATGACACTGGGATAAAGGGGACAGCTGTTGAGACCTTGCCCTGGAGAGCTAACAGGAGGAAATTGCTTACCAAGGCACAACCACCCAAGCTTAGGCTGAAAACTTCAGCTAATGTCGTTCAGGAAGAGAAGTTTTCTGATAAATTTCTGCTGCCCAATTCATGCACAGAGAAATAAAGAACAGCGGCCGGCGTAATTAGCAAGCAGATCTTCAGCAACAGGATTTACACCTGCACATAAACACGTTCACTGAAGTTGGGATGAACATTTGCTAAGGCAAATGCTTTTTGAAAAATTGTAAAGCTAATGATCTTGCACTGACAGCATAACCTTGAGCTTATTGCCAAATAGACTGCCAAGTATAAACACTTAATGGAAGAAAACAAGCAACAATAATGGTCCTTCTTGTGACCCCCAGATCAGTGACTCTCTGAGTGCTTTTGAGGTCAGTGGAAACACTTTCTTACTTGCTGGTCGTTTTTTATGTAGTTTTATGAATTTCATCATCTGACTTGATATAAATAAGAAGCACTTCATCAGTCAGTGCAAGATGCAATAATTGCTTCTCTTCCTACGATTTTGTATCCCCAGAAGTAGAAATAATCTGCCCTGAGCTGTAGTAGAGGCCAGCTATTATTTTGAAATAGGTAAAATCTTTAAGGCTTCTTTTGTAGATAAAGGGTATTTGTGGAATTTGTCACACATAAGGGTGGGGGCCAGAAGTTAGATGAACACGCAATAGACTTCCCATCATTTGAGGTTACAGTAAACACATATCTCTATTAACTGGAAGAAATGCACAGTGAAAGAAACACAGGATATAGCATGAAAGGACTTGGGAATGAATCCTGCTTTTCAACCTCATATAATTGAAATAACCACTCTGAACTTCCAGTTGTCTTATCTCAAAAAAAATGAGGATAATAATTTAGGGATTATATGATTGTTATGAGGATAAAATGAAATAATATACGTGAAACTGACTTGTATAGTCTTAAATAAATGTTATTTAATAGGTCAATAAGTGTTATTGAGTAAATATAAAATAATAAGAAATATTCATTCATGCTTTAAATTAAACAACACCCATATTATAAGATTGTTCTTTCTTTTTATTTCAAGATATTTTTTAATGATTTCAGAGAGATAAAGAGAGAGGGAGAAAGAGATACAAACATCAATGATGAGAATCATTGATTGGCTGCCTCCTATTGGGTATTGAGCCCTGGCTGGGCAGATTTTTCTCTTTTTTTTTGCCTCTTCAACATCCAATTGTTTCCCCACATTGGGGGAACTCCTCATTTGCATATATGTGATGAAGTGCCCACTTTGCTTATTACAGAAGCAAAAATGGGGAGATGCACCATCTACTTACTTTCAGAAAAACAAATAAAAGACACATCATCATATTATATATTTCATTTATTTATCATATTTATTGGTATTGTCTGCATGTTCCCATAAGCTTTATAATGCTGTAAGCTTCAAAAGGGAAAGCATTTTTATATTTTTATTAGTATATCCCCATTTAGAACTCTGCTTAATACATAAAAATAGAATCAATAAGCCTATGTTAATGAATTGATATTTCTGTACAAAATATTGAGTCATGAACAAATAATGCAAAAAGAGTTAAAATTCACTCTGGCTGGTGGACAACAGCAATGGAGATGCTCGAAGGAGATACTCAGCACCGACGATGTAGGCAGTGCCATTGAGCACCAGCAGGAGGCATCACACCAGAATCTCCGGCCTTTCAGCCTCCCAGCCCTGTTGGTCCCTGCCCGTTTCCAAGACAACGTTTGCAGATTCCTCCAAAGCTTGTGAGTCTACTCAATGCCCTTCCTATAAATCTATTTATTTCTTAGAACAGGTCTGGTTTCTGTTACTTGCACTATGTGGCCGACACTGAATTGATGCCTCTTTGGTGCCTGCAGAACAGGAGCTGCTAAGATCAGAGTTAAGTGGATCGTTACGACGGATGCAATCCCATTTTCATGGTATCCCATATGGTGTGAGCCACCTACCTATATACTTATTCTTCAACTAAGCAACTGGGGTGACAGTTAGCTGCATTAGACCTACGTTCCTCCAGCTCCAATAATCATGGATTCAACAATCACATAAACATCACTCCTGAACACCTGTGAAGAATGCCTTGCATCAGAGCTAATTCTTGACTTTAAAATGGTGACATTGCAGTGAGCAAAGATTTTTTTAGACTATAATAAGTACTAAGAAAAAAATTAAACATCTCTGCTTTTTAAAATATAACTTTGAAGGCAAGCAACAGAGGGAGAAAACATGTATAATTTCTAAAAAATGACTTGTACCCAGAATAAATAAATAAATAAATACATACATAAAAATAATTTTACATGAATATAAAAATGTATAAAGGACTCTTACAATTTAATAAAAAGACAAAGACTTGAAGAGAGACTTACAAAAGAAGATGTCGAAATGGCAACAGGCGCATGAAGAGTCTCAACATCATTAGTCATCAGGGAAAAAACCTAAACTCTCATACATTGCTGTTGGGAGTGCAAATTATACAACCATTTTCAAAAACATGTTATCAAATTCTATAAAAATACATAATACTTATCATGAAACCCACCTCTTCTACTCTTAGGCATTTATACAAAGTAAATAAAAGTGTATGTCTGCAAAGGCATATGCATAGTGTTCATTGCAGCTGTATTCAGGGGAGTCCAAACTGAGAACAACCAAGTGGCCCATCACCAGGCGAATGGGTAAACAAATTGCAATGTATTAACATGATGGAATATTACCCAGCAATAAAAAGAAGAAACTACCAATACACAAAACAACATGGATGAATTTTAAACATTATGCTGAATGAAATAAACCAAACTCATAAGAGTTTGTACTAGCCCTGGCTGCTTTGGCTCAGCTGGTTGAGAACCAGAAGGTCACTGGTTCAATTCCCCATTCAGGGTGCATGTCCAGGTTGCAGGCTTGGTCGCCTGCAGCCATTCGATTTCTCTCTCTCTTCCTCTCCCTTCCTCTCTAAAATCAATAAAATCAATAAAGTCATTGCTTGATGCAGGAATTTGTAGGGCAAGGAGGTCTGACGGCAAAGGACATGACAGAAATCTTTGTAGTGATGAACATAGCCTATATCTGAGTGGCTAGTGGATATGGTCCCATGCACCAGAAAGTTACTGGTTCAATTCCCCATTCAGGGTGCATGCCCAGGTTGCAGGCTTGGTCACCTGCAGCCGTTCGATTTCTCTCTCTCTTCCTCTCCTTTCCTCTCTAAAATCAATAAAAACATATTTTTAAAAAGAGTTTGTACTAGATGATTTATTCTAGCCCTAAAATTGGCAAAGTAAGCTCTATAGATGGCAATCAGATTAGTCATTGCTTGATGCAGGAATTTGTGGGGCAAGGAGGTCTGATGGCAAAGGACATGATAGAAATCTTTGTGGTGATGAACATAGCCTATATCTGAGTGGCTAGTGGATAGATGGGGTATACATCAACTGTAAGCTTACAGTATGGTAATGTACTATACATTAATTATACCTCAATAAAGTTGATAAAAAAAGATGTTTGATAATTTGAATCCACAAAGCATGAGGCAGTATACATCAACTGTAAGCTTACAGTGTGGGTAATGTACTACTAGGTGTACTGGTAGTACTACATTACCCACACTGTAGTAGTACATTAAGTAGTAAGCTTACAGCGCGGGTAATGTACTACTAGTATATATAAATTATACCTCAATAAAGTTGATAAAGAAAGATGTTTGATAATTTGAATCCACAAAGCATGAGGCAGGATGTGGTAGATGCTTCTGTAAGAATGATAGAAAGTTAAATGGAAATAGAGAAAAGAGGGAGTATTTTCACTTAGAGAAGTTAGGAAAAGCCTCCTGAAAGACACTGTTTGAGTGGAGGTTTGGGTCTGGATGGCATTTCAACAGAAGCAGACAGAGGAAGGAGCACAGATAAAGTGTGTCTAGGGAATGGCAATGAATTAGGTATGGCTGAGGTGTATGTGCATTCATTCATTCATTCATTCAGCATATATTTTATTGATGGCTTGCTAGAACAGGCACTCCCTTAGCAGACAAAATTAAGTCCCTGCTTTCATGGGTCTTACATTCTAATATGGAAAGACATGAAAAAATAAATGTATAATTTATCAGGTGTGCAATATAAAGCTGGGTAAGGGGAGAGGGAGTTCAGGAATAGGGTTGCTCTGTTAGAGAAGGTAATAGGCAAAGGCCTGTCTGGGAGGGTGACTCTGAGCAGAATCCTGAATAAAGAGCCCTGCAGATATCCGGAGGAAGCACATTTCCGACAGAAGGAACATCTAATGCAAAGGCCCAAAGAAGGAGCATGACTGGTGCATTCTGGGAACAGCCCTGAGCGAGGATGTAGTGGCTGTAGGGCAGGAGCCAGAGGGAGCATGGCAAGAAATCGGGCAAGGGATGGGGATGGCACAGGAGAGGCAGAACTCACAGGACAGTGCTTCTTGTTAGTGTGCAGTGGGAACCACCTGGGAATTACATGAAACTTTACATTTTGATTCAGTGGGTCTGGCCTGAGATTCTGCATTTCTAACAGGCACACACAGATCAATCTCTCCTTGAAAAACCAGTCATGATTTGGGTCCTGGGACACTGCTCTCTTGATTATCATACCTGACTGGACACTTACACTCAGTTCCTTTACTGGTTCCACCCCATCTCTGGAATTTACACCGGGCTCAGTGCTAGGACATCGTGTCCTCTTTACCCTTACTTGGTGAGCACACTTCATGTCATGGCATGAGGTATCAGCACACCCTCACGCATGTTAAATTTAAATCTCAACCTTGGGCATTTTCCTTGAACTGAGACTCTAGTATTTCACTTGCTAGGACCACATCTTTGGAGTCATCCTTGACCTCTCTCCTGCTCTCACATGGAAAATTTAATTTGTCAGCAAAAATCCCTCAGCCTTATTTTAAAAATATATCAAAAATTCAATTATTTCTTGTCACCTCCTCCATAGCTATTCTGGTTCAAATCACCATAATATCTTGAACGTATTCCAATAGCCTCCTGTTCTCCTGACTCTGCCTTTCTTCTCCTGAACGCAGCTGGCAGAGGACGCTACTCCTTCAAATACCCTCCAGGGCCCTGCACTCTTCCTACTTGAAAACTGGTCTGTGGGCCACCACACACTGCATCTGTTTAGAGTTTTTAGCCTTAAAGCCTCCCTTACCTAATGTTGATATTGCCAGGGTAACTTTCCTTCTATCCTTTTATTTGTAATCTTTATCACTTTGTTTTAAGGTTATTTCCTACAAGTAGTATATACCGAGGTGTGTTTTTTAACCCAAGTGACCATTCCCGTCTTTAAATAGAATCTATCAGGCTTGTCCCATCTAGAGTCATCAGGAACAGCGTGGCCTCCTTTCAAGTGCAATCGCCTTGAGTGGATAGCACTGTGTGTTAGATTCCTCTGGCTGCTGGAACAAGTTGCTACAAACTTAGTGGCTTAAAACAACACATAACTATCTTACAGTTCTTTCCTTTGGAATCCGACATGCATTTCAGTGGCCTAAAATCGAGATGCCAGCAGGGCTGTGTTCCTTTCTGCAGGTTCCAGGGAAGAATCTGTTTCTTGCCTTTCAGTTTCTAAAGGACTCCCCCATTCCTTGGCTTGTGGCTATTTACTCCTTCACAACCAGCCACACTGCATATTTCTCACCATTCTTCTCTGTTCAAACTTCCCGCTGACCATACCTGGGAAAGTTTCTATGGAAAGGACTTGTATGCTTAGATTGAACCCACCCAGATGATCTAGAATAAATTTTCCATCTCAAGGTTCATTACTTACTCACCTTTGCAAGATTCCTTTTGCCAGGTAACACGAACTAGGACATGGACATCTTTTGGAGGCCATTGTTCTCCCCATCATACACAGAATTGTCCAGACTGCAGGGTTCCCTTTCTTGTGAATGACCATTAGTTAGCATTCCTTTTACGTATTTCCAATCACTCTGTTGCTATCTATTTAGATTTAACTATGCAAGTTGCACAACTACTGGCTTATATCCAATGTCTCTCTTTTTACACTTCTCCTTTCTTAAAGTTTCTATTTCGATTCATTTGTTACATCTGATTTCTCAGACAGGGTAGTAGCATGGCCTATTCTTTGAAATTGGGTGTCTTCAACGATATTTCATCCTAACCATGCTCAGATATGGGATTCCTAGATGGGCGTTCTCTCTTCTCATCAGTCTGTAGGTGTGTTTTTTTCCCACTGTGTCTAGCTTTTATTACTACTACTATGAAGACTGACACAAACCTGCTTTTCCTCATTGTTATTGCAAACTTGTTAAGTTTTCCTCTTATTCTTAGAGTTCAGTAATTTTACCAAGATATGCCTAGGCATGTGTGATTTTTATTTTTATTTTTTCTGGTTCCTTCCTGGATCTCAGCAAGCCCTTCTAATGTGTAGATTCAAGTCATTCTTTGACTCGGGTAAAATTTCTCCTGTGCCTTCTTCTCCTCTCCTCTTCCTCCTCCTTTTTCTCCTTCTTCTAGATGATACTCTCTCTTCCACATATTCCTTTATCTTATTCTGTAATTCTCATTGTGTCTGAGTTATTTCTATTTGATTGGCCCTTCAAGCCTTTTCACCTTTTTTTATGACTTTGTGGGTTTCCCCCCTGCATTTTAAAATATATTTCAAGCTTCAATTTGGGGTTTCAAGAGTGACAAGTCTTTAATTCATTTATTCAATATTTTAAGTTGAAAATCAGACCTTTGAGGGGCTAATACTGAATATCTGTAAGGACACTCAGTTTTCCTCAGAGGAGCTGTTATATGCCGTTGCCCCACACAGGTATATTTACCCCGGGGCCTCAGAAGGAGCTTCTGGTGCTCCTTGAGCAACAGCATTCGCTTGTGTGCCAGTAAAAGTGTAGCAATTTCCGTCGCTGTGGGCTGATCTGGACAGTTGTCAGCTCCCTGTTGGAGTCCCAGGGGAAATAGTCTGGTCTGTTGCCTCTCAAGTTGTGAGTCTCCTCCCCTCCAGCCTCAGGGACAGAGAGGGCTCAGGCCCCGATGGAATGTCCTGGACGTCCTTATTAGAGCAATCAGCACAAGGGAATCACTGTTGCTTCATTTTATTCACTTATTTTTTTTCTGAGAGATTATCATTCTCTAAGGACCGAGGTCAAGCTAGGATCCAAGAGCCTCATTTTTTCTCTCTACAATGAAAATAAGATTCGCGAGAGAAGGAAGATTGTATATGTAAAATACAAAAATAAATGTAAATGCCATATAAAAATATATAGTTGATCCATGAATATATTTTCATATCTTCCTCTTCTTCACAGATTAAAATTGAAGAAACATTTGCTTGTCTTCTAGTTTGAGCCAGGCAAATTTATGCACTGTCATATATATTAATTTATTTCCACAAAAAAGACCCATGAGCAGGTGTTAATCTTGAGAGATAAAGAAGAACCTGTTGCTCAGAGAGAGCAGTAAGCTGAAACAGTCACCCAAAGTCGTAGAAACAGAATTCAATCTCAGATCCAGGTCCAGTGTGCTTTCTGCTCTTGCATAAGACTATCCTTACGATGCAATATTATGCCCTCAGGCTTTAATAGATGCTCATTCAAGAGCTGTCCATTATCACAGCATTAATATATCTTTTGCAAATCAAAGCATCTCTTTTTAAATGACTCATACAATAAATTCATGCTTGAACTTAGTTTATGAAAAAAGTTTCTCTATTGACAAATTTAAGTGTTTTCTTTGGCAGACACTCAATGCTTCATAACTCCCACATCTTCTCTGTTTCCTCTACTACCAGAAAATTTGAGCCAAATTTAAGACATAATTATAGTTATCAAGACACCTCAAGTACCAAATAATGCTGGATCCCTTTACTACTTATTTAAGAAATTTTCTCCTCTTTATAACATTTTTTCTTGAAAGCATCATTAAATAAATTTGAATAAATAAATCCACAATAAATATAAATTATTTGCAACAATCTGCAATTTTAATGAATATTTTAACAGGCTCTGGGTCCAAAAAGTTAGAAAACAGCTGGATTAGCTAAATAACTGTCGGGACCCTGACCAGAGTACACTGGATGTTAAAAGGCTCATTTGCCATACGCATGTGCAAAGGCAATGACACAGCAGTTTTACTGTACCCACTGCACAGGTCCACCTTTATCTTATGTAACACTGATGTCACTATTGGGCAAGAAGCCTCTTTCGTCTGTGTTAGTATATAATGTGTTGCTGATCAGCAGTGGGGACTGCTTTGGCTGGCTGCTGTGTATGCCATGGCTGTTGTATCTACAATAAAGCATATCCCATA
The DNA here is from genome assembly GCF_000412655.1 of Myotis brandtii. Taxonomy (NCBI): domain Eukaryota; kingdom Metazoa; phylum Chordata; class Mammalia; order Chiroptera; family Vespertilionidae; genus Myotis; species Myotis brandtii. The sequence continues at coordinate 4,735,522 of NW_005370683.1, forward strand.
TATCTATGGCTGCTTGTATCTTCTTCCAGTTCCCTGCTTCCAAAGAGGTCCCATCTCTAGCAGAGGGGCTCAGACCCAGCAATAATTTATTGGGCAGTTTGGGGCATAGATGAGGAGTAAGACAAAGAGATAACTAAACTGTTCTCCTTAAAAAAATTAAGGAAAATTTGGAAGGATTGGAAGAAAGTGATTTAAGAATAGAGATGGGAGAGGAGATTGAATGAGAGAGAAATATTTATAATAAACACTCGCCATATAGAGCTCAGATAGAAGAGATGACCAGTGAAGAACCCTCAGGAGATCTCATGTACGCGTCCGGCCCAATAACCCTTGTTGTGGGGCCTAGCAACTGGCATGGGTTGTGGACACTACAGTTGACTTCCTTTAACACTCTTTCAGCTCCTGTCCCTAGACATACATCCCTTGCCCTTTTACTACTGAAGTCACATCAACACATCTCTAGCACAGCTACTGTGCACAGCGTTCACCTGAGACATGGTAATATGCCTACTCATCACTTCTTCCTCTGTCACCTTTTCTCCCTGAAATTACAGGCTGTTCTAACTTCCTGCCAATCTTGAGGCTTCTCCAGAGCAAACAGCATATTAACAGATGCCTTCAACTTTAGATGTGGCTTGTCCAGCGCTCCCAAGAGCTCTCTTGGGCTCCATAGAAGCCTCAAGACCCACAATTCTGCAGTTCTGGTCTTTTCCTTGTGGACAGCTCTAATCTTAATTGAAAACTCTTCTAGGGCCCTTTTCTTTGACTTGGAGTTGAGGGTGGGAGTGGTCCACAGGGAAGGAAGAAGAAAATTAATCATTTTCCCCAGAGGTCTATATCAACCTTCAATTCTCGCTTCAAATAGGCTGGGATGTTTGATAAGGACTCATGGCCACAGACTAGTTCTGCTCCCTTTAAGTCTATTCGGCATGGATGTCTCAGCACCTCTCATATACTTTGTGGGAAATAATTACCCATTGTCCTCAAAAGGCCTAGTTGGCCCAACCAACATGGCTCAGTGGTTGAGCAATGACCTATGAACCAGGAGGTCACGGTTCAATTCCAGGGCAGGGCACATGCCCAGGTTGCGAGCTTGATCCCCAGTGTGAGGCGTGCAAGAGGCAGCCAATCAATAATTCTCTCTTTGATGTCTCTCTCTCTCTCTCTCTCTCTCTCTCTCTCATTCTCCTTCTCCCTTTCTCTCTGAAATCAATAAAAAATACATTTTTATTTTTAAAAAAGGCCTACTTGTAGGACTAGTTCCTTGGGAATTGACTCTGAGGCTTTGAGATTTGCATACAGGAGGTGTATTGGGGAATGTACTCCTGATCTACACCTGTGAGGGGTGAGAAAAGTGGAACTGGGCAGAAGGAGCAGTTAAATTGTGATGATGCTGCAACAAAATGTTCACCCAATCCTACAGGGAGCTCTAGAGCTGGGAGGGACCTTCAGAGTTGCCTCAGATTGGAATAAGGACTTGACCCTGTAGGAAAAGGACATAACCTTGGGGACAGAGGAGGAAGTGATAAAAGAATGAGTTACTAATCAATTCAAAAACAACAGCCATGATCTTTTGGCTCTTTTATCCTTTCATGGCCTTTTTCTATGGCAATTTGCCATGCCATTCTGTCCAACATTTACTGCAGAAAATAAGACATATCATCCTAGGTGAATGCTACACTGACTTTTTAAATCTCAGTGCCACAAATAGAAAAGTGCTCAAAGGGGACACCAAAGTCAATGGAGACAATTCGTCAATGACCATGTCTTTCATATTAAAGGAACATCACTCAATCTAACAGTCACTACCAAAGGGTACATTTCCCTTGACCCATCACACAGGCTTTGAATTTATTAACTCTGCTTTCTCTAATTAGACTTTTGCCTAAACAAATAATACAATCAATTGGAACTTGATCGAGAAACCAGTTCTCAAAGGGCAGTATTGCATTTTCTGTCAAGATTTGCTCATTACTCCTTATTTTAAAATCTACACTCCATTTGCAATATCTGCATTGGCACAGATGGCACCACAGAAATGGGAATTACTAAAACACAAATATCCCTCCCCACAGCAAATCTAATACAGATTCACTTTAAAAAGCAGCCTTACATAAATGATCCCTCATAGTGGTACTTTATATTTAAATTTCAAAAAAGCTTTTAACTCTGGGACTTACTATGTGACCTTGGGCAAATCACTTTCCCCCTTGTCTCAGTTTCTCCATCTTAAATGGCACTGGGGAGAGAGGCAGGAAAATGTATACCTATTCTGTTTAATAACTGGGTTTGCTCTGAGGATGAAATGTATTTAAGAAAACAGACTCTTCAGATGACTTAGAAAGATCAATCTTGTCAAAGATAGCATAACCTGATACAGGACTTCTTAAACTAAAGTATGCATCGAAATTACTTGTAGTATTTATTTAAAATAAGATTACTGAGCACTATTGTAAGAGATTCTGATTCAGTAGTTCTGGGATGGAGCCCAGAACTCAGCATTTATAACAAGTACCCTGACAGTTGAGATGTACTATCAGTGGTGCAGACCTACATGCCCAGAAATACGTAGAGCAGCATGTTATGAATGGCAACTGGGTTTCCTTCCCGACTCTGCTGGGGGGTTGGGGATGGACAATGGCACTCAATGATCCTGAGCCTGTTTCATCACATCTGCCTCTGGTATTCAAAGGATCTTACATTTGCCCTGGCCAGTTTTGCTCAGTGGATAGAGCGTCAGCCCTCGGACCAAAGGATCCGGGTTTGATTTCCAGTCAAGGGCATGTATCTGAATTGCAGGCTCAATCCCGGACCGGTATGGGCATGTGCAGGAGGCAACTGATTGATGTGTCTCTCTCACATTGATCTTTCTCTTTCTCTCTCCCCTTCTTCCTTTACACTCTCTCTAAAAATCAATTGAAAAATATCCTCAGGCCCTAACCAGTTTTGCTCAGTGGATAGAGCATCGGCCTGTAGACTGAAAGGTCCCAGGTTCGATTCCGGTCAAGGGCATGTACCTTGGTTGCGGGCACATCCCCAGTAGGGGTGTGCAGAAGGCAGCTGATTGATGTTTCTCTCTCATCGATGTTTCTGACTCTCTATCCCTCTCCCTTTCTCTCTGTAAAAAAACAATAAAATATATTTAAAAAAAAATATCCTCAGGTGAGAATTAACCAAAAAAATAAAAGGATCTTATTGTTAAAGGATTGAATTAAGAAATTAAAAAAAAATCTTTTATAAGATGCAAACCATTCTGCAAATGAGTGTTAGTAGAATTTTATGACCTTTCTCCTAGAGGTAGGAATTTAGAGGGAATGGGTAGAGATGTGGCTAAAGTCGTATATCTCTGGAGAGTTTAGGTGGGAAAAAGGCAGGAGGGAAACATGGAGGACATTCTCCTTGGGAAGGTTAGAGTGAGCAGTGAAACAAAGAACTAAAGTCTGGTTCTTCTCCAACCTGCTTACTCCCAGCACATTTATTTTAATGACATTCCCGATCATGACTACTGTTACTATTTCTGTGTAGGAGTCATGATTTTTAATAAAAATGCTCCCTACCATTATAAGCGGTAGAAAAAAATACAGCGTATGTGCTCCAAGGCAATTTTCTACTAGGATGATCTACCTTGATTTTAAAAAGTAGCAATAACCATGCGCCCACCAGAATATACAGAGGAATTAATTATGCCTAAGTGCACAAAAATGGCTTCCAGCTCTGATTAAATCAATTCCTCATTATTTCTCCCTTTAACAATCAGCAAAATTAAGTAGGTTACAATCATGCTACCTTTGACAGGTCTTTAAAATAAAAATACATAACCACACTAACCTTGCACCTCTTGACATATGGAAAGTGTTGTGGTTTCTCTTTGTGCAATCACCACCACCTAGCTTTGCAGGAGATTAGCAGCTTTCTTGTTTACTTAGCCAGCCTTAACATTTATTGAGCACAGTTCAAGGATAGAAAGCTCTACGGAATTGAACTTGGCAGGAATGGGCGGTTATAGATACACTCATACATATATTCAGTAAGACCTTAAAGAGCCACTAGATCTAACCTTGGGAAGTTCAGCAAAACTGCCAATTGCTGCTTGTAAACTATGCAGCTTGAAATAGGAAAAAACATGTATTTCCCTCTCAGGAGGAGGCAAAACTTCACTGAAACTCTTCCTGGACTTATTCATCTCACTGCTGCTAAAAATGAGCTATTGATTTTCCTCACACCATACAATCTGTTGAGAAAAAACTAGCAGAAGTACATACCAGATAACAAGCAGGCTAAGGCTATTATGCTATAAAAATGAGATGCTGCAAGAGTTTTGACAACATGTAGAATTAGCAAGCACTGCTCGAGCACAAAGTAAGTTAGGTGCCATTATATAGAGCATTTAAAATTTTGTGTCCCAAATCTCATCTCAGGTTATTCTGCCACTAAGTGCAATGCTGGACTAGCATACTATTAATAGTGCTTTCTTCTCTGCAAATAAATGACATCTTTGAAAATATATCCTTTCAGAAAATCACTGAAGACAGTTGGATCATTCCAGCAGCACTGATGTATTACTCAGAAAAAAAATATGATACAGAAAAAAATTAAAGTGCATATGAAGCAAATTTTGGGTCCAAAATTGTCACATTAACAATTTGATCATTATCTTTGTACCCAAATCAGAAAACTCTATCTATATTAAAAATTCAAAGCTATTTCCCAACCTTAAAAAGCTATTTTTTCTAAAATTTGTGCAGATAGTGGGGGCACAAGGCCACTCTTCTCTGTACCTATGATGAATGCAATCCCCAGGGCAACAATGGGTGGATTTCCCATGTGTAGTTCCTGTGGTAGCACAGCGTGGACCCAGCAGCTCCTCCAGAAAATCAGAACAGTCACCATCTGGAATGGAGATACCACAGGGAGGACATCCTGTCTTCATGGCTTTGCTTACCTCCTGCCTCTGTGGCAGCCATCATCATGCCAATGGAGAACAGGACATGGCAGCTGAGAAACACTCCCAAAGCCTCTTGGGATGACAATATGAATTTAATTAAGGCGAACTATCAAGAATAAATAATTGATTTTGTTCTTAGATTTTTAATTTTTAGTTCCAGGCTGAGGGCAGCTCTTGTGTCCTCACTGGTACTTGGGTCGGCAGTCCTAGCAGCCCATGGCTGCTTAATGAATCAGTTCTGATATTCTATCTCATGTTATGGCTACTCCAATAATATTCAGATAGTGCTTTAGAGTGTACAAAGCCAAATCCTCCAGCAACTCAATAATGGGGTAAAGCTGGGATTGTAGGGAAAGAGCTCAGTGAACTTGGAGAGTTGTATACTTCCATTTTAATTCCTGCTTCTTCTTAATTAGGCCGGGGAATTCAGGGCTTAAAGGCAAAGCTTCTCCAGTGCTCAGCATACGTAAATAATTCAATCTTAGTCCCCTCCCCCTGCGTGGCCCCCACTGTCCCAGAGTACCCCCAGGACTCCTGCAGAAGAGAGAAAAGAATTCAGTGAGATACAACCAGCATCAATGGGATACATTCTTCTCCCACTCCACTCAGGTCTGGCCCATGAGCAACCTGAAGAACCAGCAGAAGAAAAATGCAACTGTAACAGAGTGAAATGCTTGGCCTCTCTGACTCCATCTTCCTCAAGCCTGCTTTGTTTCCATGCCCTTCACGTTAATAGCTTTTGCTCCGTCCTGCATATAGACATGCTAATCATGAGAGGAATTCTGCTTGTGGCTTGAGTTTTACAAACACAGCCCCTTAGGAGAAAGTGTCTCCTTGGAAGAAATAAGGAAAGTATATACAAACATAATAATTGTTTATCAAAGATTTGGAGCTGATGTGAGACTGGACTCACAGTAACTAGAGTTAACAGAGTAAGAACAAAAAAGTTTTACAATCTTCCTCAAAATATACTGGCATTTAGAGGTCTGGCTGTCAATCACCTCTTGCCCTTCCTGTTTCCCCCTTCATTTGACATAAAAGAAGCCTGAATTCTGTACTTTCTTGAGATGGTTCTTCAGGGTACGAGTCTGCCATCTTCTCAGCTTATTGGCTTTCCAAATAGAATCGCTTTCCTTGCTCCACCACCTTGTCACTCGAAGTATTGGCTGTTGTGTAGTGAGTGGGATGAGCTTGGACTTGGTAACAAAACTAAGTACAGAGGACTCCTGTCAAAGAAGCCTCTGTCCAGACTGTCTTATCCTGATTTTGTAGAAGTGACATAATTGTAAAATACTAAAATAACCTGCCCTGGATGTTCATACATTACAAAAATTACTCTACAAAATATTTTTTAAATTCTCACATTTAAAAAGAAAATTAAAAATATATGTTTTTACTAATTGAAAGAAGGGAGTGAAAAATTATTACATGGTTTCTTGTCCAAGAAGAAGGAATGCAGCTCCTAAGTACATAATTTTCTCCAAATTCTATTAGAATCTAGAATTTTAAAGATGAGAAAATTAAAGATATAAAAGACTTAACATCCAGTAAGTGATAAACCATACTTCTACTTCCAGGATTATTTTACTCATTTTAAGGGTCCATTTTGGGACCTCAAGCTGACTCTCAATTACATAGTTTTCTCTCAGACGCTCTTCGCCAAACATATGTTATTGAGTGTTCAGTTTCTCTCTTCTAAAATTGCCATTAAATTTTTCATACCTTGAACTAAATTTCAGAGTATCAACTGATCTCTCAGTTCTGCTTGTTTATAAATGTATTCTTATTTCTACAGCAAGGATTTTCTCTGTAGTCTAATCTATGCCTGGTGCTGACATTCTGATATGTCTGCAACACTTTGGCACAGCCCTGACTCAAGTCTATTTTCGCAGGGTCTGAGAAGCCTCCTAGAAAAGTGTTCATCTAAAGGGAAGAAGGAAGCAGGCATGCCACACTTGTAACAAAGCCTTTGTTGTGGAAAAAGAATAAGAATTTTGAGTACAGCACAGTGGCTGTCATTCCAATTCATCTCCAGCCTGGATACATGTCCAAAAAGAGAGAAAATGAAAACTAAAAACTGAAAAAGCCATTTCACATGAAAAACTGAAAAAGCAGATTGGTGTATAGGCCGTGCTGCTTGGGGACCCCTCTGACATATGATAACACAGAGGGGAGAGAGGCGTTCCACTCTCTGCCTGTTTATCTGCTGCAGGACTTAAGTGCATTGGCAATGATGCCTGGGGGAGCAGTGGCAGAGCTTACTAGAAGATTATGGTGCTCACAGGGGTCCTTGGAACCTAATGGAGCAATAGCAGAACCCCAAGGGGGCATATCACTCATGAGAACACGTAAGATAGCCCTTTGGGTTCATAGAAATACTTGGTGGGGAACTTGAATCTACAAATGGGTGCAAGAACAAATGAAACTTACTTGTAACAAATATGTGTTATTATTATAAATAATAAATTATATCTGTAAACAATAACCTCATCTCTAGCCACAATCTGGAGATGGCTTAGAAATGCAGATTAGCATGACCAGCATGGCTCAGTGGTTGAGTGTCCACCTATGAATCAGGAGGTCGGGGTTTGATTCCTGGTCAGGGTGCATGCACAGGTTGCAGGATTGATCCTCAGTGGGGAGTGTGAAGGTGGCAGCCAATCAATGATTCTCATCATTGCATGCACAGGTTGCAGGATCGATCCTCAGTGGGAAGTGTGAAGGTGGCAGCCAATCAATGATTCTCATCATTGATGTTTCTATCTCCCACTTCCCTCTCCCTTCCTCTCTGAAATCAATAAAGATCTCTCTCTCTCTCTCTCTCTCTCTCTCTCTCTCTCTCTCTCTCCTGATATTTTTTTTCCAAAAAAAAAATGCAGATTAAATTTTATCCATCTTTAGCTTCTGTCAATTACATATTAGGACTATGGACGGTGCAAAGGAGGTTAGGAGGATCTATAAGAAGGCAAGATATTCCCATGCCAGATATCCTATTTAGTAATAATATAATCGTAATTGATGTGATTGTAATGTATGCAGCCATCTACAACCACTAATTGTTAATGCAATTCCAGGGTTCTGTGCCCCATTTTCTGTATCAGATCCTCAATGGTGACTTTATCTGACACTTTAGAAACATTTCCATGGAATGTTTTTTTTTTGTGTGTGTGTGTTTTGTTTTTGTTTTTGTTTTTGTTATTTAGAAACATTTCCATGGAATGTTTTTTGTGTGTGTGTGTGTGTTTTGTTTTTGTTTTTGTTTTTGTTTTGTTTTTTATGAGTGAGCTACTTTTGTCCTAGGTTAATGGGGAACATGTTGTCCTGCTGATTGTTTCTTGAATTCATATATCTATCAAGTTAGGAAATTTTAGCATTTTCAGAAGGTTAGAGGAAGAAGCATAGAGATTGTGTGCTTGCTAAAGAAAATAGTTTTAGATATTTGAAAAATGAAAAATGCTTAGTTATGGGCATTTAGACACTTACAAGTGGAAAATTATAATGGGCAAGGTGTGGTTCAACATAGGGACATTACCCAAAGTCACAAGTCAAAGCTTCATCTACATTGCGTGACCCTTTTGTCTAGTTTCATGCAAAAAGCATTAGGTAAGGACCTGGGTCATAAAAAACTCATTTTGACCTCGGGTCAAAAATGATCATTTGCAGGCAAAATTAGAGCTTGAAAATGCCATTTAAAATATTCTGAGTTTTTCAGCTTGGGTTTCAGAGGATTCTGTTTGGACAGTGGACTTGGTGGGGGTCTGAGTGTATCTAACATGAAGAGATGCTGGTGTTCTCTCAGCCCATGAAGATAGGAAAAAGAGCAAGGAATCAGAGGGAAAGAGTATTTTCAGGCAACCAGATTCTGCCATATGTCTGTCATAATCATGATATATTTAATAGGAATCTTACTCTGATTTTATGGCACATAAAATTGGTTAATATTGGCAAGTGTGCTGTAATAATAGCAATTCAATTACTTAGTAACTGTTGATTTGAGTCTGATCCTTTTTTTCTGAGACTTAGTTTACCATCTGTAAAATGGCAAAAATAGTTTTTCTAAATATCATAGAATTGTGGGAATTGAAGGAGAAAATGTTCATGTAAGTTCTACATGAATGTAAAATATACTGGGTTAAAATTACATTTAACAAACACTTGACTAGTGTGTACCACAAATAAACAAACATAGAGACCAAGGACCTTCTGTCAAAGTATCAGTAAGAAAGGAAAGGATGGAGGCAGAGAGGGAAGGAGGGAGGGAAAAGAAAGACTATATCAGCCAATCAGGTTTATGACGTTTTTTCTTAAAAGGACCAGATTTAAGCAGAATTTAGTCCAGCTAGTTCTTATAAACAGACACAGTGCTATCCACTGATGAGCTTCTATTTGAAAGACTAAATAAAATATTTCAAAGTCTACTAATTAACTTGCCATACGTTCAGAATTTTTAAAACAAGCAGAGAAAGCATTGGTTTATACTCCTGTGTTACTCTCTGTGGATATATTATGGTATGGAAATTAATAATAAACATAAATGAGGTTACAGGTGGGAAAGAAATTTAAACATACTGAGTTTAAACTTTTTAAGATGCCCTCAGGCCCTTTAGAAATATCATTTACATATAAATAATTGACACCTCATTATAAAACATTTTGATCTGTTCAAAAGCAGCTCCCAAAGGGCTGCTGGTAAGAAATGCTTTGTTTGACTAGTCCCAATTATTGTATTAATTAAAATTTAATAAGACAACCAAGCTCAGTTTTAATTAATTAGTTAATTAACCAGCAAGCACGGTAGAAAACCAATAGTAAAACCAGTGCAATTTTACGATTAAGACTGCCAATATCAGATTAGCTTCCTCAGAAAATGTGAATTATTCTTGTGTTAATGAAGTTGCATGTACTTTCATATTTTGACACTTTAATTCTCAAATCTTTCACATTTGTAATCCTCCAGCTCTGTCAAACCACAATATTGATGTGTTTGTCTTTAGTGTCCACAGCCAAGCACACAGTGAGTTTCTTCAGCCAGTTTATTCATATATATTTGAACTTCACCAAAATGTGTCATTTTTAGCTGAGAGAGAGAGAGAGAGAGAGGAGAAACATGAGTGCCTAGTCACAGGACTGATTTTTAGACACAAGAACTAATTAGAGGAGCTTGATTAATTTGCACAGCATTTTGCTAGTCTATTTGACTTTCTTATTCTCTTTTATATTTAGAAAATGTGCTTGGCCTAACAGCCGCTTTCTTTAGGAGTGTTAGAAATTCCTGGGAAAGGTCACAGTGGTCGGCAAACTCATTAGTCAACAGAGCCAAATATCAACAGTACAACGATTGAAATTTCTTTTGAGAGCCACATTTTTTAAACTTAAACTATATAGGTAGGTACATTGTTATTAACTTAATTAGGGTACTCCTAAGCTGGCCTTTGCTAAAAACGTCCTCAATCTGATTGAGGTACGTTCGCTGAGGTCGACCCCTTCCAACTCTCCCATCCACACTCGTCTTGTATACTTGTTTCGTCTACCTCCTTTCGCTCATCCTCTCTATATGTCCAAAGCATCTCAACATACCTTTCTCAATCCTCGACACTAATTTCATTTCTCTCTTGGCTTTTAATTAGAACTTCTGATCTATTGAGATGGCAGAAAGAGTGCTGTGTCTTGTCTGTGGCCTTATTACAGACGGCTGCTAATTCATCTGAGCAGTAGTCTCACTATGATACATCCCTTTGGTCAGAGTGGGAAGACAGATTAAATAGGATAATGGGATTCTCATCCAGGTAGTAGATACTCAACACAAAGGGGCAATAGAGACCTGAAAGCTGGGGTTCAGGGTGACCTTGCATATCAGTTTTCTTGCTCACCCCATGTTGCCATGAATGTCCAATTCGGGGACCCATGCTGTATAGAGCAAGAGCAACTCAGACTTTTTGGACACCTTTGACAATCTAATAGGGATCACTGTTGGCCATGACATTTATGCCAAGTGCTGTGTCAAGACAGGTCATGAGTGTAACTGAACGCCCTTGGGAGGGGCCCAGAACGCTCCAAACCACAAGACTGGGCACTTGCATAAGGACTCCATCTAGACATGGGTACGGGTGGGACCTCCACCTGCTGTGGGCTAAAAGAACCAGAGCTCCGACCACCCAATGCTAGAGCTTGGCTGCACCACGGGTCACACTCAGAGCCCTGCCGGACTTCTACTCCCCCGGAAGTGTGCCATCCCTGCAGCTGCCTGGTCTGAGAGGGCACTGGCCTCTCCACTTGCCACCCTCACCAGTGACTGGGACTTCATGCCTGACCCACACTGTGCTCTCTTTATTGCCAAGCTCCCCCTCTCTGTGTGCAACCTGCATCTGACTCTATTGGCTTAGTGGGGAGGTCTCCCCTAATGAGCCTGGCATTGTGGATAGTCACAAATGTGTGTGTGTGTGATTCACTCCTTTTAGGGATTCTCCTTTGCTAATGAGCCAATCCTAGTGTGTTTGGACAGTAGAATAAATAAACCCTGACTCTTGAGTGAGCTGTGGAGAGCTTTTAGAGTAGTAGTACATTAAGCAGGTGTTGGAACTGTACACTCTGAGGAGAAGACAGGAGCCATGGCTTTCTTTGTCAGGTTTCCTGCCCACTCCCAGCATCCATTCCCATACCTGGCACACCTCCAGGTTCTAACAAATATTTAATGAAATAATGAAAAAATAATCTTAAAGTCACCACAGAAAGAAGCCTTGCTTTTGGGGATCGGATTTGCCAGGCGTCATTATTCTATTTCTCATTTTTTGCTTGTTCAAAGATCTTGTTGTTTCAACAAGTGGACCCCTTGTGGAAACCATTTAAGTTACCAGGATGTTAATTCTTACTCACATCTATAATAATAAAAGCATAATATGCTAATTAGATGAGAGAGCCGAACAACCTTCCGGGTGTCATTCCGGATGTCCTTCTGGACAAAGCCAAGGCAGCAGGGGCTGAAGCAGAGGCAGTTAGGAGCAATCAGGCAGGAAGGCAGAATGGTTAGGGGAATCAGGCAGGCAGGCCAGCGGTTAGGAGCCAGCAGTCCCAGATTGCAAGAGGGTGCAGGCTGGGCTGAAAGACCCCCCCCACCCCCCTGGCCCCCCTGCACTAATTTCATGCACCAGGCCTCTAGTTTTATTATAACCAAGATGAAAACTGGGAACTAAGATGGACTTGCAGGAAAGTTCAGATGTATTCCGTATCAGTCTGAAATTGAGGAGGCACTTGGCTAAACTCTGGAGGTGTAAACTCCAATATTTCATTAACATTTCCTGGTAGCTTTCAAAATATTACCCAGCACTCCAGCCACAATCCAGGATTCCTGCTATGGCTAATTTAAAATCCACCAAAGCCAACAGTCGTTCTGTAGAAGTTAGACAAAAGCATTGTGCCCGTTCCACATTGTGGTTTCCAAGGCTTCAGCACCCAGAAATGACAGATAGGTCATCTGCACCAGCCCTGAGGACTGTCCCTGAGGACAACTAGAAAAGACAGCAAGAGATAAACACTATGCTCCGATAGCTTGCAGAAAGCTCAGAGCTCACAGATGACTCAGAATGTCAGGCCAAGACTGGAAAGAGGAGGACTCCGCTCCACTGGCTGGTTTTGTCCTGGGGACATTTGCTGATCCCAGTGAGGCAGGCAAAGACTAAATAGAAATTTCCCAACCTTAAGGTAGCAAGTGATCAAAGATGGAGTGTGGTAAACCTACATCTTGGAGGGGGACACCAAAAGGCTGTACCTTAGGATAAAAGGGTGGCCCAGAACCACACTAACCTCTCTTTGACAGCAGCGTGGGGTCAAACCATCCATATTCCCCAGACAACCTCATTCTGAAATTAGATTAAAACAATCCCTGAATGTTGATGCCTCCGGGACCTGTAAAAGCAAATAAAAGTTCTCCTGGAAGAGCATAATATTGTGCTATGCAAATTATTTCTAGAAACACTTTTTATACCAAAGTCACACACAGAGTCAAAGATACAGCAAAACGCATGAGGAGATAAGACGTGACTGAGGCCAGCAGAAAAAGATAGACAACAGAAACAGCCAGAAGCTCCAGATAGCAGAAGGGAATTATCAGATACTTGGGATTTCAAAAGCACTAAAAGTGTTTAAAATTATTTACTTTTAACAGTTATTGAGTAAAAACCCAGATTAAACTCATAAATAGAAATACCAATAGGACATAGTTCCCACTTTCTGAAAATTCACAGTGTAGTCATGAAAATAGTGTATGTATTTTTTCTTCTTTTACTTAGTAAGTATTTTTTATGAATTAAATAAATATACAGGCTAAGCCCTAAGGATAAAAGAGAAAAAAAATAGAAAAAATAGATAATGACAGTTTCTTTTCCCATTAAGCTTTCATGCAAGTGTGGGAAAGAGGCCTTTACCAAGCAATGTCAAGTGCAAAACCAACCTGTACTTCTCTGAAAGAGAGATGAATACTGATATAAGTGTAAATATTAGAAATAGGGAGACTCACCTAAGAAAATGACTATTGGGCTGTGGAAGATGTGCAGGATTTTACTGGTGTTTTTTCTAAAATGACACCTTGAATACCTATCTCCTTGAATGAAAATCTTTAGCAACATTACATCCACTATAACAGTGATTTTCACCCTTGCTCATCTCATGGCACACATAAACTAATTACTAAAATTCTTCAGCACACCAAAAAATATACTTTTTGCTAATCTGATAAAAAAAATAGGTATAATTTTGATTCATTCACACTGAACGGCTATTGTTGTGTTGGCCATTTGTCTTGGCTGTTGTCATTTTATTTGACAACCTAAGGGAATAGGTCAGTGCCCTTGACTAAACAGTCAGGTATTGCATGTTTTAAGAATTCTTGTGCAAACACCCATTGAAAATTGCAGTACCATAAAGTAAGTTCTGTGTGACAGTCTGATTAAATGGACTGAAATTAGGTGGTCTGACCAATTTGCAGCTCAGATGTAGCAATAACTCCAGCCCAGCCTGAATCAAAACTTCAGCTTTGTGTCCAATTCAAAGCTAGGGGCCCTGCAGCAGGGAAAGTGTCAGGTGGGCATGGTCGGTTCTTAGATTTTCCTCTGATTTGTCCTCTCATTGTTGCTTCTAGCTCTAGGATCTGGATTAGTGAACAGGAACTAAGAAAGAAAGAAGAGTCGTATGTAATTCTTTCTTAACCATCAGTTCTCTACCAGTGGCAGCCTCCAAATGATGGCTCTCTTCCGGAGCATGTTTGCAGGTTTTTTGGAGGGACCTCCACGCTATAAAATTCATGCAGTGGGTAAAATATTCTCTGTTGAGCCTGATTGAATCCTACCACACCTCACAGGCCCCTGCTCAACAACTCTTGCCCCAAAATAACTCAACTCCCTGTGTCTTACTCCTGAGACCCTCTCACCCTGGGAAGGGGGTCTTCCTTGGTGATCATCTGTGAGGCGCACTCAAGCACAGTGATGCTGGAAGAGCAGCCTCCCCTGCCACTCCCCTTGCTCCCAGCCTTGCTGCTCGCATGAGGAGCTCTACCTAGATTCTCACTTTCACGATTCTCTTGTCAAGAAACACAGGCAACCTCTAGGTCCATGTGTGTTTCTTAAGGATTCTCTCCACTGGGAAGGGCTTAAGAGTCGCTGTAGTTAAATGAGCATTAACTTAGGTGTCAAATGCTCACCTCTTCTTTCTTCATGCATCCCCAACTTCTCTGAATGTCTCATTCATTATTTCATTCATTCATTCATTCACTTTCTCTCTCTCTCTCTCTCTCTCTCTCTCTATCTCTCTTTATCCCTATCCTTTATCTCTATCTCTATCTCTATCTCTATCTCTATCTCTATCTCTATCTCTATCTCTATCTCTATCTCTATCTCTCTATATCTCTATTCCTTCCAGAGTGTTCCCTTTCTTGGTTTGGGGATGGAGAGGAGATAAGAAGAAATGCAAAATACTTTTCCTCTAAGCATAAGATTTACTGCCTCTACCAATCCCTTCTTCAACAAACTGAATTCTTATATAAGCTGGAAGGAGGAGTAGAGAAAGAGGAGAAAGACTGCTTTGAACTAATCTTAATAAGACCTAATTAGGTGTCTGTTGCTCCTCTTAACAGCAATTGCCCTCAATTATGGGGCTTTAGACAAATTTGGAGAGAACAAGAATAGTATTCTATATCCAATCACATCTGATTTCCTAATTATGACTCTAAGGACATTCATTATATGACTCCTCATTATCTCTTCCATCTTCCCCAGACTCCTGCACTCCAGGCATTCTTGATACTGTACTTGCAATATCCCCCAGGTGACTTGTTCTTTCATGCCTCCCCGAAAAGCATTGCCACCTCTGCTTGAAATTTCTGTTGTTCCCCACTCGGTCAAGCCAAACTCCAATTGCTTTTTCCAGACAAAAGCAAGAATCTCTTTTGTGAAAACATCCTCCTTTGTGATTCCATTACTTTTTCATATGTATCTACTAGTATTATGGCAAATATTGAACTGAAGAGTAATTATTGAATTCAACTGAAAGTTATTGAGTATCTACCAAGAGATGAGAAGCTCTGTACTTCTGGAGTTTAGAATCTTATTCCCACTAGTCTAGGAGCTCCAGAAGTGCAGAAAGTTTGGATCAGTTGGTTGAGTATCATCCATGCACCAAAAGGTGGCTGGTGATATTCCTGGTCAGGGCACATGCCAGATTTGGGAGTCAATCCCTTGGTAGCTGATCAATGTTTTACTCTCATATAAGTCTCTCTCTCCTTTCTCTCTCTCTCTTTCTCTCTCTCTAAAAGTCAATAATAAAGAAAGTATATATTATTGACATCATGTTCCCAGACACAAACTAAGTACCTGCAAGTACTGAATGATAAATAAATAAGTTAGTGGAGTAGGTGCTGTAAAAGGAAGACTACAGATATAAAGCTATCACCATGGGAACATAGAAGTGAGAGAGACTCCCACTAAAAGCATTTAGGAGGAAGTAATGTTTGTTCTAGGCTTTGTAGAAAGGGCTCTAGGTTGAATTGTGTCCCCTAAAAATTCATGTGTTGAAGTCCTAATCCCCAGTACCTCAGAATGTGACCTTATTTGGATACAGGGTCATTGCAGATGTAATTAGTTAAGAGGTGGTCATACAAGAGGAAGGGCCCCTAACTGATATGACTGATGTCCTTATGAAAAGAGGAATTTGGACACAGACATGCACACAGAGAGAACACTGTGTGAAAATGAAGGGCGGGATCAGGGCAATGCAGTAGAGGCCAAAGAATGTCAAAGGCTACCAGTAAACCACCAGAAGCCAGGAGAAAGGGGCATGGAACAGATTCTTCCTTACAGACCTCAGGCAGGAAGGATCCAGAATGGTGAGACAACAAATTTCTGTTGTTTAAGCCACCCCATCTTTGGTACTTTATTACAGCAGCCCTAGCAAACTAATAGAGAAGAGAACGATTTAACCAGGTAAACACAGAGGTGCACCACTACACCTTGAGCAAAACATAAGTGGGAAGAATGTGGGTGTATGCTGGGAATAGTTGCTATACCTCAGGAGCTGATCAGACAGACGTTTTTTTGGGCCAGGGGACCGATATATGGCAGAAGTTATGATTATATCAGAAGTTTGGAGCCTTCCTGTTGGAAGACCTTGAATGTCATGCTGAAAAGCTTTTGGGATGTTTTTTGTTTGTTTGTTTTAGGTAGTAAGATCACTTTACACATTGTTAAATTGAGCATAATCTTATCAGTCATGATTCGACCATTCATTTAATCAGCAAGTACTCATAGAATGATCACTACATTGTTCTAGGTGTTGAGGATACAGTAAAGAGAGCAAGACAATAAAGGCATGAAAAAATGTCAGATTGAAATAACTTGTGGAGGGGAAAAGTCAGGGTAATAAGTAGGGGAAGATAGATAAATATATGTCAAATAATAATATATTATTTACTACATATTATGTACATAATTTTATACTAGTCAAATCCTATATAATAAAAGGCTAATATGCAAATAGGCCGAACAACTGAACAACCGGAACAACTGAACAACTGGTCGCTATGATGTGTGCTGACCACCAGGGGATGTGTGCAGAACATGGCAGGCATTGGCCATGGCGGGATGGTGGAGCAGGTGAGCGGGGGCTGCCAGACCAAGGCGGGACGCCGGTAGCTGTCATTGGGGTAAGCCTCTAATGGTTACTGAAAATTCTTTGCTCCCGTGTGCTGCAGTTCGCCAGCACTTGCACCTGCTGCCAGCGCCAGCTCTGCTTGCACCTGCTGGAGCCACCGCTCACACCCACTGCCGGTGCCTGGCGCCAGTCCTGATCACTCGGAACCATCAGCAGGTGCAAGCAGTGGCTGTTGGCCCTGATCCCCCCGGAGGGTTTCTCCATTTCCCCCTGTTCCTGAGGGGTGATCAGGGCAGCAGCCGCTGCTCATACCCACTGCTGGTGCCAGCCCCAGTTGCTCTGCACCATCAGAGGATGCGAGTGGGGCTGGCACCATCAGCTCATGGCAGCAGCGGGAGCAGGGCTACAGGCAGACAGGGGGCCAGGTGCTGTGGTGGGAGGAGCCAGGCAGGGGTGTAGAGGATGGGCCAAGACCCACCCCTGTGCCTACCACAGCCTCACGGCTCACAGATCCTTTCAAGGTGCACAAATTCGTGCACTGGGTCCCTAGAAATAATATAAAAATATGTCAATTGATATGTTATTAATTGAAGAAAAATAAACTAGGATGAGGAGATAAGGGGTTCAATAGAGAGGAAGAGGGTGGGGTGCATTATTTGAGGAGAGTGGTCAGATGACTCTGATAAACTGTATTTGAGAACAGCAGGAAGTTGGGAGCACTTCAGTCAGCATTTGGAACATCAGCAGCCCTGGCTCCAGGAGTGGGAGTGGGAGTGGGAGTGGGTGATGTTTGCCTTATGCTGTATGAGAGAACAGCAAGGAAGCCATTGCAGCCGCCATGCAATGAGCATGGGGAGAGTTTAGGAGATGGAAGTTGGAAAGTTTGGAAGGAAGTAAAATATAACAGTACATAATGATGACAAATAAGTATAACTTGCTAACGCTTGGCACTTTTCTCTTGGGGATTGCGCATGGAAAGGTGTGGCCATCTCACAGTGACCACTATGAATTCAATCTAGACCCAGATATCTACTTCCTGTCTTGGATGGGCCAAGGAGAGGAGGCAGTTACCTCACCTGCTGCTGTGTAGCCATTAGCAAGCCCAAAGAAATGGGGGCGGGGGCTCAGGACACACCCAGCTTTTGCAGTGAACGAAAGCAATTCCCACATTGTTGGGTGCATGGTTAGTGCTTCTAAGTGTAAGTGCTAGGTTTTTATTTATTTATTTATTTTTACCTAGGAGGAATGATGAATTATTAAAAAGCACTCAGCTTGATTCTTTTTTCCCTGCAACACATATTTTCTCATAACATTTAATGCACGGGAGCCAGGAAACTTAGCCAAATGTTATGTATAGAAAATGTTCTCAACAGCTTAAGAATCAAGTCAGCAATCGAAGTGATTGAATATTTACACAATTAGAAAGCGTGATCCGAATTTAAATAAATCCTTATAGGCACTGTCTCTACAGAGAGCCCTAAAGCTCCCACCCAGCTTCAAATTAATGCAAAGGGAAAGAGGGGCACCAAATTACAGACCCAACTCCAGCTGTAATAATTACTCAGCCCTCAGTCAATAACCTGGCTGATTTTAAATTAGAGAGAAACCATA
The DNA here is from genome assembly GCF_000412655.1 of Myotis brandtii. Taxonomy (NCBI): domain Eukaryota; kingdom Metazoa; phylum Chordata; class Mammalia; order Chiroptera; family Vespertilionidae; genus Myotis; species Myotis brandtii. The sequence continues at coordinate 4,754,213 of NW_005370683.1, forward strand.
CTTTGCAGGTATCCATGCCTATCATTTGATTAACGTTTACAAACAAAAATGAGTTCTCACAGTCCTCTGGTGAGGCATGAAATATTTTCTTTTCCTCCATTTGTAGGCAGAGAAATTTGCAAGAATCACTTTAAAGATTTTTTTTCAATGATTGCACAAAAATCCGGGATAAAACAGAAAATTGAACTTGGTCCTACGCTCCGGTTGAGAGGACAATGCTCATTTCCAACTTCCTGGAGGTTTGAATTCTAGCCCTTGTGGGAAGGCTGACAAACCTTATCTAAATTGCCATTTTCCCAAAGCTAGCTGCAAATGGGGTAGGGGAAAACGGTCCCCCTCCCAACTCTCATCCTTATATAAAGAGAACATTCTCTCATTAGGACTTCATTTTAGATTCAATAAAAAGGACTTGAGTTTCACTTCTGAAGTTCCTACCTAACCAGGTACAAAGAATACCTGTGGGGAATTAGGAAACATTTTTGAAGGAAAAAAAAGAAAAGAAAAGAAACCTAATACTGCTTCAGTCTAGGTGTCATTAAAATCAGCTTCTCTTTTTCCTTTTGTGTATTTTCTTGAATAGGGAAAGCAAATGGTGTTAAACTCTTCACGGCCATCACTCTCTTCCAAGGCATGATTCTCTGGTTTGAATTAGATGGATGGAAAGGATCTTAGAATGTACCTAGTTTAACCTCTTCACTTTATGAGCCGTTGGCCAAGGGGCTCAATAACTTGCCTTGGGTGACACAGCAGGAAGCACTGCCTGAAATGGAATACATATCTGAGATCCTGGTGTGAAGTGTTCTGTTCAAACTGAAATATTTAAGCTCTTAGGGTCTGAACTAAATTCCAAGCCCCCTCCCCCTCCTGGAGTGCCATAGCATCAAGATCTCCATGAAGTAGGCTAATAACGCCTCCCAGCAATCATGTATGAAATGTGTTTAACATGTAAGTACTTAATTATTGTTAGCTACCATTATTAAGAAATAGTTTTCAGCTGCCCACAAACCTGAGTCAGCTCTTACATGCCTCTATATTTATGATATAAAGACCAGCCAAAGCTCCGTGCCTGAAAAAGAACAATTGCTTAACTATAAAGCCACACAGACATTTAAGGGTACAGCGGTAACTATGCAACCCCATCATCCTTTACTGACATTTAAACAAGAGCCTCTGCTATCTCAGACAGCCTTTGCTGGCCTATTTTAAGGATACCGGAGGGGCTGGCTCAGAGCAGGTTGCCAAGAGCTTCCCTGGGCAACGAGGCAATTTAAAGGGGCCGACCACATGCCTGCTCCATAGAAAGGAACACTGGATGGAACACAAGCTTTCATGAAGCTCAGGTCTCAGTCTGGGCTGGAGGCAAGTGTACTTACGTGGACACTGCCAAGACTACACCCTATTCTTTGGTTCCTGCCCAACTGTGCCCGAGGAAGGAGGAAGAAAGAAGAAAAGGAAGACTATTTCTAGTTCTGGACCTCATTCCTTCGGCCTCTTTAGACCCTGGGTGGTTGTCCCCTTTATCTTCAGAGAACACATCACGGAGGTTAAGTAATCCTGGTGCCTGACATTTAGCAGACACCTGGGAAATTCTGCTGAATAAATGAATGCTCAAGTGCATTCTCTCTGCTGATAACGGACGGAGGAGCCTCAGACTCTCTCCTTGCAGACAAGGAATGGAGCTGGGTTGGAGGAGGGGCGTCAACTAATATTGAATGAACGTCCCCTGTGTTATATGCATTTCACATGTTACTTCAGGAAAGCACTACCTCACAGAGGGCAGGCAGGAACATGCAGGCCAGCTGCTCCTCTGACGAACAGCCACATGCACTCCACTTCAAGTGCATTAAATCTGTTTCCTGCTTACTTTTCCCACTATTCATCTGGGAGTGCTCAAATTTAGAGTCATTTTAGTTAAGCACTAATTAACCAATTAGCAACTGTCAACTTTGTTTTCTGTCTTTTTTTTCTTCTAGAGCTCTCTAGGATTCATAGTTGTTTTTTTTTCTTCGAAGTTTCTGTCTAGGAATTGGCTTATGTCTGTAGAAATCCTATCTTTGCAAATGAAGTGTAAGTTGGAAATATGACCTATTTCCTCCAGCTCCTGAAAATCATAGACCCTGACCATTCCCCAAAGTCCTTGCCTGTCCCTCCTGTTGGGGATAATATCTGTTCCCCTCAAAACTCTTTCTTCCTCACCAAGAGGGAAAAATAAAGGTCTTATGGACTGTTTAAGACAATAGGCATAGCTGGAGAAGAAAAGACACCATGCTCAGCTTTTTCTCTGTTTGTATTCCAGGATCTACTTATATAAAAACCATGGGTGGTGTTCCTCACATACAGAGGAACAGCGACCGAGCAGAAGGAAGTCAGTCCTACAGGGGTTGTCTTGGCAACTGCTGCGCCCTCCCCCAAGGTGTTTCCCAGAGCTGTTTCCTGTAAGGGCGGAGTTTGATGCTGTGCCACGGGGTGAACCTGAGTGGGGCGGCTGAAAGGCTTAGAAAAGACAGACAAGAGAATGAATGCTGGGTCTCGGTGGGACGCTGCTGCTCTGAGAAACAGCTACCACGCCCACAGCCATGCCTTTATTTTATAGCAGATGCTACAAGGCAAAGTAAGGGTGTGACCAAGATGTTTACAAACATTCTCCTGGGTTTCAATCCTACTCAACTACATGCACCTGAACTTTATCAAGCCCACATCACCCAGGCACGTGGGGCCACGTGTTCGGACCATAGGTTCAAGCTTACAACTACAGCTGTTGGCTGTAATTGTGCTGGAAGGGCCCTGCCCTCCAAGATGGGACTTGCACGTGGCAATGAGAGGACTGTGCTTGAACAGTCCAAGGCTTGAACCTGTCCAAAACACTGTAGTGGCTCCGCATAATAAAGTTTTAATTCTGTTTCTTTGTTACTAATGTTGTGGCCCCACTCCATAACAAAGAAACAAAGGAAAATTTCCCCATCGAATTTCTGAATAGTATTACTCCTTTGGGAATGCCGTGTCATAAATTAAAATTGAAAGTGGGTGCAATCATCATGCTATTGAGAAATCTCAATAGTAAATGGGGTCTTTGTAAT
>NW_005370683.1:4757737-4774161 GCF_000412655.1 Myotis brandtii
ATATCATGTTTTTGTCGTTTTTATATCATGCCTCTGTTGTTGTTATATCCTTTTGTTACTGTTTATTTATTAATAAATTTATATATTATTTTCATATACATTTTACTAATTTCCTTTCATGTCTCACACTTCTATTATAGAGAAAAGGCAAATAGCAATATTAAAATATCTCTGCTAATTAATTCCCTTTTTAAAAAAAAATATATTTTATTGATTTTTTACAGAGAGGAAGGGAGAGGGATAGAGAGTTAGAAACATCTATGAGAGAGAAACATCGATCAGCTGCCTCCTGCACACTCCCCACTGGGGATGTGCCCCCAACCAAGGTACATGCCCTTGACTGGAATCGAACCCGGGACCCTTGAGTCTGCAGGCCGATGCTCTATCCACTGAGCCAAACCGGTTAGGGCAATTAATTCCCTTTTAATGTGCATGAATTTCGTGCACCGGGCTACTAGTATATTTATATTGATGATGATTATAAAACTTAGTTCAAAGATTTTCAGCTGAAGTAAAAGTGGCAGGCACACATTTGAGGGCGTCTCCCATTTACTGGCTTACTTTAGATAGCCCTGGTTCTGGTGATGCCCCACTTATTAGCTCTGCAGCACTGAACAAGTTACTCACCCTCATTACACCTGTTGCCTCATTTGTAAAGTAAGAATAATATAATGGCAATTAAATTATGTAATGCATATGGATTGCTTTTTTACACTGCCTGGTACAGCGCTAAATGACAAAAAATAGCTCTTAGAAGTATGCACTCAGCAAACATTTATTGGGCAGTGTGATATAGGCATGATGTTTAATGCTGGGGATACAAATACTTTCTTCCCCCTCTACATTTTAAGGCTATTTAGGCACAGAATTACTTTAAGAATGAAGTACTCTAGCTATTGAGGCTGAGTCCCATGTCTATTTCCCATAGAAAGGGTTCTTGCCCACACCTTTGGCCAAGGCTCATAGGCAAATCAGAATGTCATCATATATCCAGTTAACTTACAAGTGTAGAAGGTTTGATAAATTTATCAGTATAATGTGAAATTAAGGCCGAGCCAGTGTGGCTCAGTAGTTGAGCATCGACCTATGAACCAGGAGGTCATGGTTTGATTCCCAGACAGGGCACATGCCTGAATTGTGGGCTCGATCCCCAATAGGGGGCCTGCAGGAGGCAGCTGGTCTATGTTTCTCTCTCATTAATGTTTCTATCTCCCTCTCCTTCTCCCTCTTCCTTCCTCCCTCTGAAATTAATAAAAAAACATATTTAAATGAAAAAAAAGAAATTAGGCCAGAATAATTCTGGACTGGGATATTGTTGACTTTTCACAATTCCTTGACTATCTAATATTTGATTATTGGGCCATCAACTAGTTGAACACCCATCTGATTATGAGGACTCCCCTACTGTGAAAAAGTACAGGGTCTGGAGAAATGGAGAAGTCAAATATTATCTCTTCTCACCCCCCAGCAACAAACATGTGACTTGAACAATCAGATGCTTTCACCTTGGACTTTAAATCATGAGAGAACTGGGCAAAAGACAGGGATAATGGGTTTCCTATTTCCAGAAGGAAGGGTGGGAGTCTCCTAACGGCTGTATGGAGTGTCAGCAGTGGTGGTGACAGCACAGAAGCTCTAACTGGACAGACCTATGGCAGGGCCAGGCTGTGTTTCTTGCTACCAAGGCTTCTTGATTCTGGCTGGTTCTCTGCTTTTTTCCAAGGATTCTGTGAGCTCCCCAAATCCTTCCAATTACTTTTTAACTTTAAGTTAGCTAAAGTTGATTTCTGTTGCTTGCAACTAAAAATCCTAACTGAAATGTTATTGTTTTTCCTTTGACTGGGTGCACGACATTGAGATGGTTTATGGTGCCTCTGCTCTCATGCCAAGCTGAGGAGAGTGGCCTTGCTCCTACCTCAGGAGTTTCCACATGCCTGGCTGCGGAAGATGCTTGTGATGGATGCTTCTGATGGATGCAGGAAGAGAGAAAGAAAAAAGCAAGCAAGAAAAGATGAGGCATAATACATGTTCTTTGATACCTACCCTTATTTCTTTTAGGGCTTGAGTCCAGAGCAGTAATTTTATTTTCCTGTCCAACTTTGGTGCTTAAATATGAGTCTGCTTAAAAACACATGCCAGGAAAGGCCTCCAGGAAATATTCACTTTAGTTCTTACTACATTTAAATTTCAAAGCATAAATTATTAGTTAAAGATGAAAACATAATAATATCCACTGATGTCCAGCCATAGGAATTCAGTCTGATAAAGAGGTTTGCTCATCTGACATTTAAATTTCAAAGCATAAATGAATAAAGATGAAAACATAATGATATCAACTGATGTCCAGCCACAGTCCTTAGTAGGCATGAAGATACCACATTTAATTATTACACCTTAACCTTCATCTGTCTGGATGAATGCCAGAATATGAGTTTTCTTTTCTCAAGACAGAGGATAATATTTTTTTTCTTTTCTTTTTTTATTGCTTAAAGTATTACAAAGGGTATTACATATGTGTCCTTTTTTTCCCCCACCCTTGACAATCCCCTGGCCTCCCCTACCCCCCAGTGTCTTATGTCCATTGGTTATGCTTATATGCATGCATACAAGTCCTTCGGTTGATCTCTTACCCCACTCCCTCCTGCCCCCCAACCCTCCCCGGCCTTCCCGCTGCAGTTTGACAATCTGTTTGAGGCAGCTCTGCCAAATCTTTTTTAACAGTGGGAGGGGGAGTGAGGCAAGGGGCCCTTCAGGCAGACTTCTCAGCCTATTGTTTGTCAGGCATTACATTTTCCAGGATTTTCCTTAAGTACCCTTGAGGGAGAAAGCATCTCTTAAACCATATGAGTTACCCCATTTAGTTTTAAGAGGTATCATGTTGTGGGGGGAAACAGAGCTATATGTCAGGGGTTTCCCCCCCAGTAAGACACATAACCTCTGTAAGACTTGGTTACTGCCCCAACTTCTGTCCAATAAAGAAATTTGCTCACTTATCTTACCTCTAAAGTCTCCTGTAGCTTTAGTTTTGTTGGTGATCATGCAATGCTTAACTGTTCCAATTAAGAATAGTGCTCAGAATAGGAGCTAGGAAGCAGAGAGAAGAAGAAAAATGGGGACAGGAGAGGAGGAAAAGAGCTTGGGCATGCCACACCCATGCCACAGCCAGGAGATGCAGGAAGTGAGGGAAGAACTAAGCCCAAACAGAGAAGGTGAGCAATTCCAATTCCAGTTCTCACCTACTGCCCATGCTCACTGAGGCTCCTGGGCTGCATGGCTCAGGTGGAAACATGGGTGGGGCTGGATGTACATGACTTCAATCCTCCCCAACCCTAAGGAGGCCCCATGCAAGCCCTAAAACAGTGATGGCGAACCTATGACACGCGTGTCAGAGGTGACACGCGAACTCATTTTTTTTGGTTGATTTTTCTTTATTAAATGGCATTTAAATATATAAAATAAACATCAAAAATATAAGTCTTTGTTTTACTATGGTTGCAAATATCACAAAATTTCTATATGTGACACGGCACCAGAGTTAAGTTAGGGTTTTTCAAAATGCTGACACGCCGAGCTCAAAAGGTTCACCATCACTGCTAGAAGCACAGGCAGACCAAGGTTCTCTATGCCCAGGCTCTTTTACTGAAAAGCTGAATGGATTCAAGGAAATTATTTAAGCTCCCTAAAGCCCTAGTTCTTCATCTATAATAAAGGGATAATTACACATCTGTGTAAAGTTGTGAAGATTAAAGGTATTTTATTTACTCTGACTGGCATTGCAAAGTGAACAATCAATAATCGGTAACCAACATTATTGTAATTGTTCTTGTTATAATAGTTAACATTGTCACTTGTCTTGAGGGAACCATAGGATGCCTTGGGATGGCAATTCTTTAGAACTGTTTGGTAGGTCCTATGCAGAGATCACACAAAAGGACTTTCTAATACTCTATTTTAGTAGTTCCTGGAGTAGAGACATTTCCAGAGGGATGAGTAGACCTTAAATTGTACTTGGGGAGTGCATCCTGAAAGAATAATATGAACCAGTGCCTCAGCTCAGCTCCAAAGACAGGTGTGTGCCACTACGTGGTGTTACACAGGTTATGCCTCCTAATGCAGACCTAGTGGAAAATAAATACATTCTTTGAAAATGTGGTGTAGGAGGATTAAATGGACAGTGTCTGAGCCACTTGAGGGGGGATTATGGAGACATGGCATTCTGAAATACATCCTTCCTCTCCTGAGCAACGCCAAGCTGTTTAGCTCTCCAGATTCAAGCAGCTGCTGGGTCCCACTGGCAGATGTGTGTAAGTGACACCGCAAGGTCTGCTGAGGTCCCAAAGAAAACACTGAAAGTGCTTCTCCTGTGGTCTAGACAAGCACTTAGTTAATGGCATTGAGCCTAATGCTAGAACACCAGCCAGTGAGTATAGATAAGACCTGGATCACTAGGGGAAGATCAGTGCCAATGTTACATTCCTAGAAGTACAATGGAACTTCCAAATAAGCAAGGAGAGAAAGATAGAATGAATCACAAATTATGTAAAACAACAATAAATTTAAAGAAGAAGAAAAAAACAAATTGTGAGATCAAATAACCAATAAAGTTAAAAGGAAGAAATAAAATCAGGTATCTACATATAAGTGAAAGTTTTAAAAACTGTCAGATTGTGTTAAAAACAAAACAAAAAAGACTTTATGTAGTTTACTAGAGGCCTGGTGCACAAAATTCCTGCACGGGAAAGGGGGTCCCTCAGCCTGGCCTACACCCTCCCCAATCCGGGACCCCTTGAGAGATGTCTGACTGCCAGTTTAGGCCCAATTCCTAAACTAGCAGTCGGACATCCCTCTCACAATCCAGGACTGCTGGCTTTTAACTGCTCACCTGCCTGCCTGCCTGATCACCCCTAACCACTCTCCCCTGCTGGCCTGATCTCGCCCTAACCACCTCTGCCTCCATCCCACCACCGTTGCTTTGTCCAGAAGGACATCCAGAAGACGTCTGGTCTAATTAGCATATTGCCCTTTTATTAGTATAGGTTCATTGAACAGCCGACTGGTCGACCAGACACTTAGCATATTAGGCTTAACTTACATAGGATAAGTAATATACACAAAATAAAGTAACAAGGAATATATTTCATAAAATAAGAGACAGTTGGATAAAAAAATTCCAGTCAAATGCAACAAAATCAAAAGCAGCAATATTAGAATCACTCAAAATGGAATTTAGGTTAAAGGCACCAAGCTGGTTAAAGAAGAACATCTATATATATAAAATCCTAAGCAACCATTCGACCATTCAACTGGTAGTTATGACACACACTGACCACCAGGGGGCAGATGCTCAATGAACAGGCATGGAAACATGGAACAGACTGATGAATCTCAGAGAGAAGGTAGGGGGAGAGCAGGAAAAGATTAACCAAAGATGCTATATGCATACTAGAGGCCTGGTACACAAATTCATACACTGATGGTGTCCCTATGCCTGGCCTCAGGGGATCGGGCCGAAACTGGCAGTCTGATATCCCCTGAGGGGTCCCGGATTGCGAGAGGGTGTAGGCCAGGCCAAGGGACCACACCGGTGCACAAATCCATGCACCGAGCCTCTAGCTATATTATAAAGTTTCAGTAGGAAAGGAGTAAGAGAATGGGGCAAACCAATATCTGAATAGATGACAGACAAGAATTTTTCAAAGTTGATGAAAGACATTAAACCACTTAATCAAGAATTTCTATGAACTCCAGTAAGAATAAATAGCAAAGCACATATAGGTACATTACTCTAAAACTGCTTATAAACAGACAAGAGAAAATTACTTAGACATCCAGAGCCATAGTTTGTCTGTTTTAATACAGTAAATTGAGAGAAGTCAGAAGACAATAGAATATGGTACCTTTTATGAACGAGAATAACACAAAAAAATGGGGGGGGGGACAGAATTTAAAATTTTTCAGGTGTAACATTGCTAGAGAAGTGGGGAAAAGCAATCATTTTTATTTTTCACTTACAGTTGACATACAACATTATATTAGTTTCAGGTGTATACCCCAGTGATTAGACATTATATAACTTACTAAGTGATCATCCAGAGAAATCTCATACCCATACATAGTTATGGCACCATTCATAGTTATTAGGATACTATTGACTATATTCTCTAGGCTGCAGTTTACATCCCCATGACTATTCTGTAACAAAAAATTTGTACTTCTTAATACCTTCACCTTTTTTCACCCAGTCCCCTAACCCTCACCCCCCATCTAGCAGCCCTCAAAATGTTCTCTGTATCTATGAGTCTGTTCCTGTTCTTCTTATTCATTTATTTTGATCTTTAGATTCAGTTGTTGATAAATATGCATTTATTGCCATTTTATTATTCATTCATATTTTTTATTTATTTTTTCTTCTTCTTCTTAAAGAATACCCTTTAACATTTTATGTAATACTGGTTTGGTGGTGATGAACTCCTTTAGCTTTTTATTGCCTGGGAAACTATATGTCTTTGATTAATAATCATTTTTATTTATAATACTGTAATATGTCAAGTTTTCTCACTAGGTATAAAAGGAAAAAGGAAAAAAGCAAGTATATGCTGATTTCTAGAAACATACATATTGCCTGGGAAAACTATATGTCTTTTATTTATAATACTGTAATATGTCAAGTTTTCACACTAGGTATAAAAGGAAAAAGCAAAAAAGCAAGTATATGCTGATTTCTAGAAACATACATTAAACATAAGACTAAAAACAAAAGGTAAGAAAAATATCTACAATACAAGCATGCAATTAACAGTGATAGGATGACCATCAGACAAAATAAGACTATAAGGAAAGAAATATGATTAGAGATGGAGAGAGACATTCCATAAGGACTAAATATTAATCTACCAGGAACATATGATGATTCTAAATTTATGTGAATCCAATAATATGGTGAGAACAGACCACTCCTCTCATGATAGAGAACTTAGTTGTACCCCATTAATTAGAGAATGCTGGCAGAATCAGGGTTAAGTATAGGTTATGGAATCTTACTGCTAGAGGTTTTTGGTCCTCTTTGCCCCTAACATGAATTATTGTGACATTTGAGCAGTGGCTAAAGATTTTTATTGTGTTTATATTTTTAAAGACTGTTTCTAACTAGACATAAACCTTAAGAAACACTGGGTGCTGACTTACACTAGGTAATGAGGTTGTAAATTGCAACCAGACCCCTCTGAATTCTGGTGAAGGTTATGACTCCAGGTTAAGGAGATTACACAAAAAATCCTCCTTGCCTTCAAGCAACTTGCACTCTGGGGAGGACCGACCTATAAAAGTAACTAAAATACAAGGGATATTGCGATAAATGTGATAAGAATGGTAGAAGCAAAAATATACACAGCATAGGATGCTGAGTGTCACAAAGAGAGATTCAAATAGAGTCAAAAATAATATATGAAAAAATAAATTCAAAGTCACCAATTCAAATACAGAGTGAGAGACACCCAGGATTTTATTTCACCTCCAGTTCCAGAATTGCCACAGGTTAAATGCAATAATATCATATCTCCGTGGGTCCTATTAGGGCACCACATAGGCTTAATCCTTGCATTTAAGAATAGTTTGAGATCTGTTTTTTAAATTGTGACCTAACAAAAGAAGTATGTCGAAGGTCAAACTGTAAAGACCGTGGAACTTCCTGGGAGATCCTCGCTGCAGGCAGCTTTCCGTAGAAAACGTCTCGCTTGACGGAGGAGCCTGATTTCCACATTCTCCACTGAGCTTTCGGTGAGTGTGCACGCCTTTGGAGGGGATGCAAACACAAAGCTCCCACCGCCTTCAAAGGACTGCCATGCTGAGTCAGCTCAAGAGAAGAAAAAGAATGCAGTTGAGACAAGCAGCTGCTTCCCAAATAGCATCTTACAAGCCCCTCCATGTGAAACTTGCATGGCAGACATCTAAAGAAAACATGGGGGGCGGGGGTCAGAAAGTGGCTGGCAGAATAATTATTCTATTTAATCACCACAGTGCCTGGTGTAAAGTAGGCCCAGCCGACTCCAACATCCCCCTTCCCCCGCCTACCTGAATACAAACCAAGCCCACGGGTCTCAGTTTAAGACATAGCCTTATATTCCCTGCAGAAATGCAGGCCAATTGAAATGCTTTGATAGCAAAAGGTATGTCCAGAATAAGACTGGGATACAAAACTAATTTCTATTTAGTGTAACTCTTTAATTCTGCATATTACACCTTATCTGCTTGTCCAGGGAGAATAGAGATTTGGAATAAGAATCAGAAAAGACTGCCCTAACTGGTTTGCCTCAGTGGATAGAGCGACGGCCTGCGGACTGAAGGGTCCCAGGTTCGATTCCAGTCAAAGGCATGTATCTTGGTTGCGGGCACATCCCCAGTAGGGGGTGTGCAGGAGGCAGCTGATCGATGTTTCTAACTCTCTATTCCTCTCCCTTCCTCTCTGTAAAATATCAATAAAATATATTTTAAAAAAAGAATCAGAAAAGACTATCAGTGCTGTTCATTTTATATCCGTGTGTCTATAGAGAGAAAGTGGGATTAAATAATTAGCTTAGTTACCCAAGCAGGGTATTTTTTAAAAACTTTTTTATTTAAAAAATTTTATTGAATTTATTGGGGAGACATTGTTAACAGAATTATATAGGTGTCAAATCTACAATTCTACAACACATCATTTGTATATTGTGTTGTGTGTTCACCACCTAAGGTAAGTCTCCTATCACCATTTATCCCCTCTATCTCCTCTTCTACCTCCCCCACCCCATTCCTCTGATAATCACCATGCTGTTGTCTGTGTCGATGAGTTATTGGGTCTTTTGCTTCAAATGATGAATTCTGACTCTGTGTGTGTGCATGTGTGTGTGCCAGGCAGTGATCAGTATGAGGGCATGGCAATGAACAAGTCAAAGTCCCTACCTCAGATTGCTTAGCTTCTAGTAAAAAACACACAATAATGAATATTATGATATATTTATATGTTGGGGGTGATCAATGCTATCTATAAAGAAAGAATAAAGCAGGGTAGTAGAGATTAGAAATGTTAGAGAGTGAAGACATTACTAATTTCACATAGGTGGTCAGAGAAGGCCCCTGTGATAAGGTGATATAGGAACAGAGCTGTGAAGAAAATGAGGGAATTAGCCACTCTGATATCTGGAGGAATAGCAGAGGGCACAGTACGTGAAATTGAGGTCGAGCATGCTTAGCATGTTAAAAGAACAAGGCTACTGTGGCTAGCCAGAGTGAAATGATAAAGGAGAATGGTAAGAAATGATGGCATAAAAGTCATAGGAGAGGGAAGATCACAAAACTCTTATTGTCCATGGTAAGGACTTTGGCTCTTCTTTTGAGTGAAGCCGGAATGGAGGAGTGACATGATATGACTTACATGTTTAAGTTATTACCCAGGTTTGCCCTGTGGAAAGGAGACAAAAGTGGAGCAAGATCTGAAAGTGAGAGACCAAAATTGCTAAAGGTTATGGAAATAATCTGAGCAAGTATTAATAGTGCCTTAAACTGGCATGGGAATGTGTTGTGGCCACCCCACAGAAATGGGGTGCAGCTCCAATCAAAATTCGCTTCAGATGTCAAGACTGATGAACACACACACACACACACACACACACACACACACACACACCCCAAAAGGGCATGGAAAGCTTAATTACTCATATAATGAGAAATGGGGTGCAGCTCCAATCAAAATTCGCTTCAGATGTCAAGACTGATGAACACACACACACACACACACACACACACCCCAAAAGGGCATGGAAAGCTTAATTACTCATATAATGAGGCTTTTTGAAGAGAACAGGGTAGACCACCCAAGATGGTCCAAAAGTGGCTTGAGAAAGCAGGAAAGGAAACTGGCTTGGGGGTTAGATGGTGATTAGGGAGTGGGCTGTATCGAGAGTTCCCACACGTGGTTTGAATCTCTCACTGGTGCCAGAGAAGGGGGCACCTGGGGCTTTTTTAAAATCAGGTTTCCCAGATGTGGGGCAGAAGAAAAGAGGGAGGATTAAGGCTTAAAAACTGTAAGCACTCACGTCCGAAAATACAGTGAGATTCTTTTATATAATTGAGATGGTAAGAGGTGGTCAGATTCTGGAACTATTTTTAACACAGAGGAATAACATTTTCACCGGGAATGAGATTTGGGGTTAAAGAGAAACATAAAGATGATTGCCTCTCTCACTATATATTAGCAAATAAAAATTTTAAAGACCTAAAAAATCAATAAGAAAGTTGTTTTATTTGTTCATGGGTCCCCCTAACCCCCCAAACACTATTACATTGAAATTTTCATTTAAATGTAAAGACCATGCCATTTATGTGTCTTTAATCCTATCCAACATCCCCAACTGTTTGCCCTGGAAACTAAGACAATGAACTGCAAGTAGGAATGTTTAAAATACACTTCTTGATAAAAAAGATTTACACTAGTATATGATTAGATTACTAGTTTGACTTAAAACTACATGCTACCTTGCTTATCACTGAGGTCAAATACCAACTTTAAGTGAAATTTTCTTAAATTTCCTAAATTATAAAACTGGGGCTTTATATCATTATTTATCATAGATGTATTTAAATATCTGGAGTATAATAAAAACGTTTTTAACTTACAACTTTTATTTCAAAAGTGACCTTTTATTATTTTATAGCTAATTAAGGAAGCAACTGTGTTACAATAAAAATGTCTTAAAACAGAAATGTAAAATCTTGGGTTTTATTCCACTTTTGCCATCAACTAAGAAAATGTATGGCCTTGGGCATATGGGTTCTCTGAGTTGAATTAGTAAAACGAGGGAACAGGATTCAGTAATTCCCAGGATTCATCTTTCAGCGACACTATGTCACTGCTGATGGCAAATGTGAAAGTTCAAAGAACACTTGAATGATTGTATGAACTCACACAATTACTCGTAACAAAACCCTTTACCCTCTGTCTTGTCAAATATGTGAAATAGCTCCATGGTTAGAGGAATCCAGAAGAAACACATACTAGTAGCCCCCAAGTTAAATTTTATCATAATTATTTTTAAATAAGTTTTTAATGAAACCATTTATGTTTATTGTAGAAATAAGAAAAGATATTAAACACTATAGAAAATATATTTACTGAATATTAACAGACTGGACTGTGTTGTGCATTCCTGATCTTTTAGATTTAGAAAGAATAAAGTCAAGGGAACCTCTATGTTATTAAAAGTTAACTTTCAAATACTTTACATACCTATGCGTAGGTTACTCTTTTGAAGTCAAAGAGATTTTTAAAACTTTAAACAAACTATCTAAAACCACTTTGACCCTGGATTATTCATCTTAAATATAAAATGTATTAATGAGTTTAAAACTGTCAAAATTTGGAATGTCAAAAGAAAATTTTATATGTAATTTAAACCAACAAATTAAAGTTTAAAAGATTAAAAGTAAAATACTATGAAACTATACCTCAACCCTTGCCTGTTTGTGTTTTGCAACTAAAGGAGCACTTTCAGGATCGGTGAGAATCTGATACAGAAAAACAGTTCTGTCCCACAGGTCCTGCTGAAAGCACCCTCTTCAGTGTCTCCAGTGGCTATTTGCTGTCCCCAAGGGTCTGTCCTATGAGAAGAATCGCAGCCTTTATTTTTGGAATGCCTGCCAAAGCTGGCAATTGCTTTGACAATTCAGTTTCCGGTTGAAGTCATAGCATGCCTAGCCTTTCAGTTGTGCAGGGACTCATCCCGGGTACCACAGGCATCTTTTTCTTGATGGGAAAGAGAGGACCGCTCACCGTTGTATGCTTATGACAGTGCGGTGCCTGGTGCAGGAGAGGGTTCTAACAAAGGTTTGCTCTACCAAACCAGTGGGCTCTGCACAAAGTTCAAGCAGTGATCGGAAACTGAGTCGTCAAAACAGAATCTAGTCCTTCGTTCTGATGTGGACTAAGGGATTTAGTTATACTAATTGGGTTGTAGGAGAGCAACTTCAACATTTACTACAGTGAAAGATATTTCTGCCTGAGAGAGAAGGTTGGGAAATTTATGAGCAAATCTGAGCACAGGGATGGCATCTGTCTTGTGGAAATAGGAAAGAATCAAGGAGGGATGGAAGCCGGCCTTTGTGATGGCTCGAAGGGGGTTTATCCTCAGGGAGGTAGTTTTCATGTGGTTTATATTTTACGTCAGTTTAATTTTATCTATCTTAGAACCAGTGTGAAAGTTTTCAGAATGCTAATGCTTCAGTAATTTTTTTTTAAGTTGGATCACAGTTTAAAGAGTGAATAGTGGCAATGATAATGGAAGTGAGGGAACCCAAGCAAAAAGATACAAGTCATCGAGTTAGACAAAATATTTCTTGGAGATTCTGGTCCCAGAGCTCCCTCTGCTCAAACCTTGGGAATCCATGTGTGATGATAAGGATCAGCAAGTGGGACTCATACAAACAAATAAAATAGAGCTCCCCCTCTTAGAGCTTACCTCAATTTGTATAATTAACTTCTCACAGCTCTCACACCTCAAAGTTTGCCATCAACTGACAGCCCTAACAACATTTCTGGGGCCAATATTGACCTTAGGAAGGAGGGCTGTGTGTGCTAACCCCGCACTCTAGGCTCTCAATTTTAAGTCACCTAATGATAATTTGAGTGTAAATGTGGGGCCTGATTTTGATAACTTAGATTTTGCTCTTGTTACCAAGACAAAGCATCCACCTCAACATCCACTTAATTGTAAGGGGCTAAGAGAATCAAAATAGTGTGGGGCAAGGCTTGCCATTCTGATGGAAGGTAGCAGAAGTGTTTCGGGGCATAACTTAGGGACACACAGTGGACAAACATTAGCTCAGAGCAACCTCGGAGGCACAACGCAGGGTCACAGAGTAGTCCACCAAATGGCAAATCATAGGAATGAGAATCATTCATGTAAGTTGGTAAGCAATATTCTGGACTACATAGGTCCTATGCTTGTTTCTAGACCCATAAATATTTATTTATTTTTTTAGCCCTACTATGCCATTTTAGCTCTCAGGCAAGATAAGACTCTGGAAGCTTTACCTTGATAAGAGTCAGTAACTCAGCAACCTCGAGGCACAACGCAGGGTCACAGAGTAGTCCACCAAATGGCAAATCATAGGAATGAGAATCATTCATGTAAGTTGGTAAGCAATATTCTGGACTACATAGGTCCTATGCTTGTTTCTAGACCCGTGAATATGTATTTATTTTTTTAGCCCTACTATGCCATTCTAGCTCTCAGGCAAGATAAGACTCTGGAAGCTTTACCTTGATAAGAATCAGTAACTCCTTTAGATTGTGCTAGACAAATTCATTATTCAATGAATTCTCACTGACTTCATCAAATGCATTATATAATGACTAGAGGCCTGATGCACCAAATTCGTGCAAGAGTAGGTCTTCCTTCTCCCAGCTTCCAGCACTGGCTTCCCTCTGGAACCCGGGACTGGGCTTTCCTCACTGCCCTAGCTTCGTCTGGAAGGTCGTCTGGAAGGACATATTATGCTTTTATTATTATAGATAAGTGACTTCCGGGCACTGTTTTAGATGTTGTGATGTGCAAGAGTAGGCCTTCCTTCTCCCAGCTTCCAGCACTAGCTTCCCTCTGGAACCCAGGACTGGACTTCCCTCACAGCCCTAGCTTCGTCTGGAAGGTCGTCTGGAAGGACATATTATGCTTTTATTATTATAGATAAGTGACTTCCGGGCACTGTTTTAGATGTTGTGATTGCAGCACTGAAGAAATAATAAAAAATGTCTGCCCTTATGAAGTTTATATTCTGATGGTTCTCTTCCTCCATCTCGCACATTTCCAGCCCTCCCAGGCAAGGTCTGTGGTCACAGCCTAAGGCTGGTCTCCACCTGGAGAAGCACTGGTAAAGGGCTTATTATGATCCTTGGTCTTCCATGCATTTGCTGAGGGATAGTGGTGGAGTAGGGTTACATTGAGTAATAATACTTGCTGTTCAAGTGTCATTCAAAAAAATTCAATGGCATCTTGATGCTATTAATGAATCTCTCATAATAAATTATGATGAGAAAAGAATAGATGACGGTCTACAACCCACGGCTGGATAATGTTAACATCTGTGTCATATTCTTTATTAATCAAGAAACAGAAAACACTCTGGGTATCTTAAGCAGGAACTGACATGATGCCCCAAGTGTCATTCAAAAAAATTCAGTGGCATCTTGATGCTATTAATGAATCTTCTCATAATAAATTATGATGAGAAAAGAATAGGTTTCTCAGAGTTACAAATGATGGTGATGGCCTACAACCCACTGCTGGATAATGTTAACATTGGTGTCATATTCTTTATTAGTCAAGAAACAGAACACACTCTGGGTATCTTAAGCAGGAACTGACATGATGCCAAAGTTAGATGCTTACAAAATAGTTGGAAGTTATATAAAAAAGGGGGCTTCCTAACTGGGTCACCAGAACAGTTCTAGAACAATAGGTCATTACTGGGAGGGAAAACAGGGACACCATTGCTATTTCTGAAACTGCCGCTGTTCAACAAACAGAAAACTGAATATGGGATACCGGACCACTACCTGTGAAAACCCATGCCCACAACCATGCTTGAGATCAGAAACAGCCAAAAGGGGGTAGAAAGATGGCAGCACCATACTTTTGCCTTCCAAATTTTATGCAAGTGCATCGTAATTAGTGGAATTAATTTGCAACCAGAATCCTAGCTGCAAGAGAGTCTCTGAAAGCAGAAAGGAGGCCGAGTAAGCCCATTCATAATAGCCAGCATCCATTTCAACCTCCCAGGTGAACTTGTGAAAGTGCAGAGTCTTGGGCCCTTGCCACGCTTAAAGCATCATAGTTTATGGGCATAAAAACTGAAATGTTATAAAAAAAAAAACAAACAAAACTGAAAAGTTGACAAAGTGCTTACTTGCCCTAAGGGATTCTCATGCTTAGCAACATTTGGGGAAAATTAATTAGAATGGTCAGGATGAGCTCTGGGATACACAGTTATTATTCACTAGAGGCCCGATGCACAAAATCTGTGCAAGGGCCTTGGCCCCTGCCAGCTGTGGCTTTGTCTGGAAGGAAGGACGTCCAGAAGGACATCTGGGTTAATTAGCATATTATGCTTTTATTATTATAGATATCCAGAAAATATTTTTTAAATACATGATTTTAAAAAGAAATATTGAGGCATGCCTATATAATTTAATTCTGTGTAGCTGATTCTACTCTGAATCAGAAAGTGAAATGCTTATCACCTCAGGTAACTGTCCACTTTACAATGCCAAATGGAAAAAAATTTCTCTGCTCATTGCTTTGCTCTCCTTAGTTCCTCATGCAATTGGGACAAATATTGACAATTTGATGGCTGCATTTTATTACAGGAGTTTGCCTAGTGCTCTCTCTGGGGATATTTCAAAGTAATGTCCCATTCAGCACTCAAAATTTATTCTTTTCTAGTTTGCAAGCAAGGAACAGTTTAGAATCATTCCAAACAGAAAAGAAACTCCTCATTTAGGAAATAAAAATGCATATTCTTTCTATGTCTACGCAAAATCTTTCATTGAATGATTGATTGCATGTAATTTCTGATGATTTATTGGTTTAAATGTATTAAATTGCTAAATTCATAAATATGTGAGAATTCACAATTCAGAGAAAAACATCACATCAACATTGCATATAACCTTGCTCACAGTGCCTTAAACAATGTTGGCTGAATTAATTAAAGATGAATTCCCAAATGCTGATTTACTTTGCTAAGATAAAGCATGTGTAGCCATTTTTACAAGTGACTTAGTGGGGGAGCAGAGGGAATTGGGAAAAAAGGAGAAAAAAAACTTACAGGCATGGACAACAGTGTGGGGATTGTCTGGAAGAGGGGAATGGAGGAAGGTGGAGGCAGGTATGAGGGGAATAAATAGCGATGGACCAAGACTTCACTTGGAGGGGTGAACACACAATACAGTGTACAGATGATGGGTTGTAGAATATGGAGGAAGGAGGCAGGTATGAGGGGAATAAATAGCGATGGACCAAGACTTCACTTGGAGGGGTGAACACACAATACAGTGTACAGATGATGAGTTGTAGAATTGTGCACCTGAAACCAGTATAATTTTGTTAACCAGTGTCACTCCAATAAATTCAATAAGAAGGGAAAAAATAACATATTTTAAAAAATGACTTAGTATTTCCTACAAAAATGTAGTTTCTGAAGTTTCCTTAAATATGAATTTTAATCCTATAATTAAAAGGTTATTTTAGTCATGGGAAGTGACATGTGCTGTTTTAACAGACAACTGACACATCTTGGTGGCTTACCACATAAAGGCTAATTTCTCACCCAATGATCCAACGGAGTGTTCAGTGTCAGCATTCCATACAGTGATTAGGAATCCGGTCTCCGTAAAT
>NW_005370683.1:4775492-4782811 GCF_000412655.1 Myotis brandtii
TCAAAATGAGTGCAAGTGGTTATCATTTAATGCTGATCTGTTATGAGATTTTTTTTTCATATTTCATCTTTTCACATGGATAAGGTTCTGCCAATGTCGATATCAATCCATGAGTGTCTGATTTTAATTGAGCGTATTTATCTCTTGGAAAGCATTTTCAGGATTCTATTAGATTCTTCTCTTGCCTTTCAACCTGTCATCATATTGCAGATTGATCACTTCTGATTGAATATTAGGAGTAAGCTCCTCAATTGAACAATAATATGGATTTTGAAATATGAAAACCTTTTTGTACTTGTATTGAGATACAACATTTTTTTTTGAAACAGTAGTTTGAGCTGGGAAAATATAACACTGAAAATTTGTGTTTTTGCAGATTGATCACTTCTGACTGAATATTAGGAGTAAGCTCCTCAATTGAACAATTATATGGATTTTGAAGTATGAAAATGTTTTTTACTTGTATTGAGAAACAACATTTTTTTTGAAACAGTTGTTTGAGCTGGGAAAATATAACACTGAAAATTTGTGTTGGAATGAAAATTTTGGGTTTTGTTTTAAATTTACAATGCAGAAGTATATAAAGCAGCTTGTTCAAAAGTTAGCTACAAAAATGAGATTATCCAGTTTATGTTTCACATATAAGTTCTATTTTGCCTCAAAATTTTAGCTTGAATTCACTGAATTTTATCAATTCTGTGGAAAAGCTGATATCCAAAGTCAGTTTGTATTTTATAACAGTGACTGAGCAGAGTTTTCCTTGCTCAGAAAAAAATTAACTTTGAAAATCCACTTTTCTCTTCCTTTTTTGTCTTGATTTGATGAATATACACTGATAGCAGAAAAATAAAATCAAATAATGGGATATGCATGGCAATCAAAATGCTGTCAAGTTATAACTGCACCATTATAATGAGTCAGCAGGGGGCAACAGTGAGAGCACCACATGTCTGTTGCAACTATTCAATTCCACCATTGAAAAGTAAACACAGATATAGGCAATATATCAATGAAAGTGAACATGGATGTGTTCCAATAAAACTTTATTTCTGACATTGCAATTTACATTTTATATCATTTAAAATGTAGTGAAATATTATTTTCTTATTTTAAAAATACTTTTAAAAATGTAAAGCATTTTAATTTATGGATGTACAAAAATAGGCACTTAACCGGATTTGGGCTGTGGCCTGTAGTTTTCTTTCTTCTAGGGTCTCAGAGTCCTCTGCTGCAGGAGGTTGTATGAGCTGTGCTTAGAAGAAGACTACTTCATTTCTGCCCACATTCCATCAGCTGGAATTTGATCACCTGGTCATACCAACCTACAAAGAACACTGGGAAATGTAGTTCCTGTGTCCCCAAAAACAAAAAAGAATCTGCATATTGGCGAACGTTAACATGTCTACCATAGCCTGCTCTTTCTGATAACCAAATTTGCATTTTCTCTCTTTTTTTCCACATGTAGATTATACTCACTTCCAAAGTCCAGTTCAGAGACCAGGGTCTTAGGTAATTCATGTCCTCTACAACATGTCAGATGTAGTTGGTCATAGTCCTGTGACCTGTGACCTTAGAATGTGTCCCTAACATCCACCATAACAAATAGTTCCAATTGGAAAGGGTAAATAAGGGAGACAGAGCCGATACCCACCAGGAGTAATCCAGCTGGACAAATGCTGGGAAGGCTCCCTACCCAGAGAGCAGAGGAAGCTCACTGACTGTTTTCTGACTCCGCTCTCTGGAAGGAGCACTAGCACATCATTCTCTGTGGCTGTGACTCTATACCAGCCGTGGGCAAACTACGGTCCGTTTGAAATGAATAAAACTAAAAAAAAAAAAAGACTGTACCCTTTTATGTAATGATGTTTACTTTGAATTTATATTAGTTCACACAAACACTCCATCCATGCTTTTGTTCCAGCCCTCCGGTCCAGTTTAAGAACCCATTGTGGCCCTCGAGTCAAAAAGTTTGCCCACCCCTGCTCTATGCCTTGGGAGGTTCTTCCATAGCTCCTGTTCTCCGGGACACGTCTGAAGTGTGTTATGCTGCTTTCCTTGGGACGGAGAGCTTTGACAACCCACTGCCATTCTAAAGATTATTTAAACGCTCTTTAATTACAGGCTCCCGGAGACCACCCTCATGGTTTTATGTGCCATGCAATTTCCTCATGAACAAAGCTACAGATGTATTTGCTTACAATAAGTACCATGTACGTATCCCCACACCCAAAGATGCTTTCCAGACATTGCTTTCAAATCAGCTTGATTTTATTATCTCATTCCCCCATTTGTTTTTTTCTTAACGTAATGGTGGCTAATCAGTTAATTCAACAGAAGTTTTTGGTGACTCAAAGCCTTTCTCCATCATATCACTTACTATTTGGGATCTAGAAGGCACAGACACGTCCAACCCTTTGATGGTCCACATTTTTAGACTCTTCCTATTCCCTCTTATTTCTGCATGCAAAGTGGCCAACTCTTTCCTGAGCTCATTTCTTTCTTATAAAACCTGCCGAAAGCAGACAACACTAGTTAGGCTGGACGACTAACCTTGTTTTCTAACCCCTTTCCCTAGGGCTACAATTCAGTAAGCACATGGTCTGCCTATTGAATTATTGCTGGCAACAGATGTTTTGCAAATGTTTTTCCGCAGCATAACGTTTTCCTGATTTTCAGTCTGCCGATTACCTTCCTCCTCATAAGCCATATTCAATTTCCACTGGAAAATGTAGGCATTAGTTGGGCTAAGTGCTGTAGCCAACAACATTAAAATTTCAGTAGGGTAACAATTAAATTTCATTTCTCATTCATGGGATAGTCCAATTTGGGTTTCATTGGGCAGCTTTCTATGTAGTCTCAGAGTCTAGTCCTTGGGAGGAGATTTGAACCAACAATTACTTAAGGTTCCAAATGTAAAGACTCTGAGAAGATACTACAAAGAATGACACAGGAATTAAGGTATAAGACAGGCATTTGAATCACTTAGGAGAAAATAATCCCAAAATTAGATCCAGATGAGGAACAAGAGTCACTAGATGTCATGTCCCATGGAATTGGGATGAAACTCTTAAAATATCTTCTCAGATTCTCCATGGCTGGGATTGGTTAAGAAGTCAGATCAACAGCTGCAGCATCCAGAAGGCAACAGAGAAAAGACCAGGCAGATGTTACCCTTTCTCTTCAAAGAGCACCTGAGCGTGGCACGTGAGTTGTCCAGACCTCAGGAGAGCTCCTTCTTTAAATGGGTGTTGTCACTCTTTGCTTGTGTCGATCATCCTTCTCATTATAGCCTTGGGAGTTGGTTTAAAGCTTAAGAATAACTTCAATTTCTTTGTTTTGTTTTGGAAATCACAAACTTGTATCAGGATTAGCTGTGCAATGGCTTCTATGGTGAACTTTCTTTGTTTTTATTTATTTTCTTAATTAACTCCTCAGTATTTGTACAGTCTCAGTGACTTATCTAATCTAATAAAAGAGAAACATGCAAATTGACTGTACCTTTGCTATGCCCCAAGCCATGCCCACCAGCCAATCAGAGCAACTATATGCAAATTAACCCAATCAAGATGGCGGCCGGCAGCCACAGAGCTGGAGCAAGCAGGGAACTTGGTTGCCCTGGAGATGGAGGAAGCCAAGCTTCCCACCTGCCCTGGCCTGCTCAGGCCTCCACTGAAGGCAACAAAGTTTCAATTATAGAATATAAATAAATCCCAGGTACTTGCTTCCAGCCAGCCTCCACTGGGAGCTTGGGTGGCTGGGGGCTGTGGCCAGCCTGTAAACAGCCATCAGCCCCTCACCCAGGCTGGCCAGGCTCCCCAGGGGGGACCCCTAACTTGAAGGGGCTGTGGCCAGTCTGCAAACAGCCATCAGCCCCTCACACCTGCCCTGGCCTGCTCAGACCTCCACTGAAGGCAACAAAGTTTCAATTATAGAATATAAATAAATCCCAGGTACTTGCTTCCAGCCAGCCTCCACTGGGAGCTTGGGATTGAAGGAGATGTAGCCAGCTTGGAAACAGCCATCAGCCCCTCACCCAGGCTGGCCACACCCTCATGGGGTAAGGGTCCCAGCTGGGTGGCTTGGTCAGCCTGAAAACAGCCCTCATCCCCGCACCCAGGCTGGCCTGGCACCCCAGGAGGGACCCCTAACTTGAAGGGGTTGTGACCAGCCTGCAAACAGCCATCAGCCCCTCACCCAGGCTAGCCAGGTACCCCAGTGAAGACCCCCACACTGAAGGAAATGTAGCCAGCCTGGAAACAGCCATCAGCCCCTCACCCAGGCTAGCCAGGTACCCCAGTGAAGACCCCCACACTGAAGGAAATGTAGCCAGCCTGGAAACAGCCATCAGCCCCTCACCCAGGCTGGCCAGGCACCCCAGCAGCTCCCTCCACCCTGAAGGGGCTGTGGCCAGCCTGAAAACGGCCCTCAGCCCCTCACCCAGGCTAGCCAGGTACCCCAGTGAAGACCCCCACACTGAAGGAGATGTAGCCAGCCTGGAAACAGCCATCAGCCCCTCACCCAGGCTGGCCACACCCTCATGGGGTGAGGGTCCCCGCTGGGTGGCTTGGTCAGCCTGAAAAGAGCCATCAGCCCCTCTCCCAGCTGGCCACACCCTCATAGGTTGAGAGTCCCCACTGGGGGGCTGTGTCCAGCCTGCAAACAGCCATCAGCCCCTCACCCAGACTGGCCAGGCACCCCAGCAGGACCCTCCACCCTGAAGGGGCTGTGGCCAGCCTGAAAACGGCCCTCAGCCCCTCACCCAGGCTAGCCAGGTACCCCAGTGAAGACCCCCACACTGAAGGAGATGTAGCCAGCCTGGAAACAGCCATCAGCCCCTCACCCAGGCTGGCCAGGCACCCCAGGGGGGACCCCTAACGTGAAGGGGCTGTGGCCAGCCTGCAAACAGCCATCAGCCCCTCACCCAGGCTGGCCACACCCTCAGGGGGTGAGGGTCCCCGCTGGGTGGCTTGGCCAGCCTGCAAACAGCCATCAGCCCCTCACTCAGAGTGGCCAGGCACCCCAGCGGGGACTCCCACGCTGAAGGGGCTGTGTCCAGCCTGCAAACAGCCATCAGCCACTTACCCAGGCTGGCCAGGCACCCCAGCAAAACCCCCCTTCCTGAAGGGGGTGTGGCCAGCCTGAAAACGTCCCTCAGCCCCTCACCCAGGCTTGCCAGGCACCCCAGCGGGACCCCCACTCTGATCCGGGACACCCTTCACGGCAAACCAGCCAGCCCCCAACCATGCACCAGGCCTCTATCCTATATAATAAAAGGGTAATATGCAAACTGACCCTAACAGCAGAACGACTGGGAATGACTGGTCACTATGACACACACTGACCACCAGGGGGCAGACGCTCAATGCAGGAGCTGCCCCCTGGTGGTCAGTGCACTCCCACAGGGGGAGCTCTGCTCAGCCACAAGCCAGGCTGACGGCTGCCAGTACAGCGGTGGTGGTGGGAGCCTCTCCCGCCTCCTCAGCAGCGCTAAGGATGTCCGACTGCAGCTTAGGCCTGCTCCCCACTGGCAAGTGGGCATACCCCGAGGGCTCCCGGGCTGCCAGAGGGATGTCTGACTGCCAGCTTAGGCCCAATCCCCCGGGGAGCGGGCCTAAGCCAGCAGGTGGTTATCCCCAAAGGGTCCCAGACTGCAAGAGGGCACAGGCTGGGCTGAGGGACCCCCTGAGTGCACAAATTTTTGTGCACCAGGCCTCTAATCCTATCTAATAAAAGAGTGATATGCAAATTGACCATCACTCCAACACACAAGATGGCCACCCCTATGTGGTCAAAGATGGCCACCACAAGATGGCCAGCAGGGTTAGGGCAGTTGTGAGTGATCAGGCCTGCAGGGGAGGGCAGTTGTGTGGGACCATGCCTGCAGGGGAGGGCAGTTAGGGTCAATCGGGCTGGCAGGGTAGCAGTTAGGCATCGATCAGGCTGGCAGGGGAGTGATTACGAGGTGATCAGGCTGGCAGGCAGAGTGGTTAGGGGCAATCAGCCAGGCAGGCAGGTGAGCGGTTGGGAGCCAGCAGTCCTGGATTGTGAGAGGGATGTCCGATTGCCCAATGGGATCAGGCCTAAAAGGGCAGTGGGACATCCCTCTAGGGGTCCCAGATTGGAGAAGGCACAGGCTGGGCTGAGTGAAACCCCTCCCCCCCTGCTTGAATTTCATGCACTGGGCCTCTAGTACAAATATAAATAAGTAAATAAATGTAATCTCCTTGACCACTATACATCTCCTATAACTATCACGTGATCCAGCAATCGCACTTCTGAGTATGTATCCAAAGGAAATGAAAACAGGATCTCAAAAAGATATTCACACCCCTATGTTCACTGCAGCATTATTCACAACAGCAAAATATGGAGACAATCTACGTGTCAATCAACAAATGAATGGCTAGAGAAGATGTGGTTTATATCAGAACACTATTCAGCCACAGGGAAGAAGGAAATCCTTAGTTTGCAAAAACATGGGTGGATCTTGAGGGCATTTGCTATATGAAGGGAGCCAGACAGAGAAAGGCAAACACTGCATGGTATCACTTATATGTGGAATCAAGCTCAGAAACAGAGAGGGAAGAGTGGTTGCCAGGGGCTGGGGTAGGTGGAAATAGAGGGAGGTCTGTAAACGGGTAAAAACTTTCAGCTCTAAGATGAATAAGATCTGAGTATCTAAAGCGGTGACTACAGTTCATTATGGGGGGAAGCAGATATTTCCTCCCCAAAATATGCCTTTTGGGGTATTGATTTTAAGCTGGTTATTAAGGAACAAATGACTCAGGAAAACAAAACAAAATAAGAAACACCTTGACCTTCCCCCTAATTGCCTAAAAGGAATTTAGGTACAAGACCTGCTTCAGGCAGGAAGATATACTGATAGCTAACTATGGTTTAATGTAAACTAGTGTGTGATAAGGAGAAACCTAGTAAGCAAGCCCATTTGTTCCAAATCCTCTCTATGTCCCATTGTTAAAGACAGCCTAGCAGATATTGATCTGCCAATCATTTGCTTTCCATCTCCATGTGAATTGCTTTCCTGCCCTTGGAAGTTCCAAACCACAACCAACCCTAGTCCTTAGCGCCAGAATAGCTTATAAGCTTCAACTTCCTAATATGTTTCTCGGTCTCATTTTTTTTTATTGTTTTATTACTTAAAGTATTACAAAGAGTATTACATATGTCTCCTTTTTGCCCCCGCCCTTGACAATCCCCTGGCCTCCCCTACCCCCCAGTGTCTTATGTCCATTGGTTATGCTTATATGCATGCATACAAGTCCTTCAGTTGATCTCTTACCACCCCCCCTGCCCCCCAA
>NW_005370683.1:4783176-4784570 GCF_000412655.1 Myotis brandtii
ATATCCTTTCTGATTGGTGTTTCTGGTTTCTTGGGATATATTCCTAGAAGTGGGATTATGGCTTCAAATGGGAGTTCCATTTTTAGTTTTTTGAGGAAACTCCATACTGTCTTCTAGAGTAGCTGCACCAGTCTGCATTCCCACCAGCAGTGCACGAGTGTTCCTTTTTCTCCACATCCTCTCCAGCACTTGTCGTTTGTTGATTTGTTGATGATAGCCATTCTGACAGGTGTGAGATGGTACCTCATTGTTGTTTTGATTTGCATTTCTCGGATGATTAGTGACTTTGAGCATGTTTTCATATGTCTCTTGGCTTTCTGAATGTCCTCTTTTGAAAAGTGTCTATTTAGGTCCTTTGCCCATTTTTTGATTGGATTGTTTATCTTTTGTTAAGTTGTATGAGTTCCCTATAAATGTTGGAGATTAAGCCCTTATCGGTGATAACATTGGCAAATATGTTCTCCCATGCGGTGGGCTTTCTTGTTGTTTTGTTGATGGTTTCTTTTGCTGTGCAGAAACTTTTTATTTTGATGTAGTCCCATTTGTTTATTTTCTCTTTAGTTTCCAATGCCCTAGGAGCTGTATCGGTGAAGATGGTCTCATTTTTTTATGGCAATCCTAAATGTGTGTTTGTATAATAAATTTGGACATTTTCTCGTTTTAATCTGTCTCTGTTAATTTGATTATTAGCCCAGCTAAAAGAACTTAGAAGGTGGGAGGAAATTATTTTTAAGCCCCCACAATAACACTGTATGGCATAACTGAAATTTGCTAAGAGAGTAGAACTTAAATGTTCTCTCTCTCCATATCTACACTAATAAAAGAGAAACATGGTAATTAGCGTACAACCGCTACCCTTCCCATTGGCTAATCAGCATATCCTTATGCAAATTAACTGTCAGCCAAGATGGCGGCCGGCAGCCATGCACTGAAGTGAACAGGGAGGCTTGCTTGCTCCAGTGACTGCGGACTCCAACGTTCCCCGCCTAACTAGCCGGCCTCTCAGCTGCAACTCTAAGCAACTATGTACTATGTTGCAAATAAGAAGCTAAACAAAACCCCAGAAACCGGCTTTCAGTCAGCCGGGCTTTAGCCAGCCTGACCGCAACATTGTATCAATGTTTTCAGCAGTGAGGCCTCAGAGCTAAAGCTGGCCCAGAATAAAAAAGAAAAGAAAAAGAAAAAAGGAGCGGTTGGGAGCTTCAGTCACCTGCCAGCCGGAAAACAGCCCTCAGCCCCTCAGCCAGCCTGGCCAGGCACCCCAGTGGGGACCCCCACCCTGATCCAGGCAGTGGGGACCACCCTGATCCAGGACACCCTTCAGGGCAAACCAGCCGGCCCCTACTCATGCACCAGGCCTCTATTCTATATAGTAAAAGAAGGATATGCCTCCC
>NW_005370683.1:4785469-4807043 GCF_000412655.1 Myotis brandtii
AGTATACACACACACACACACACACACACACACACACACATACATACATACTAGGGGCCCAGTGCACAAATTCATGCACCTTGAAAGGAACTGTGGACCATGAATCTGCAGTAGGCACAGGGGTGGGTCTCGACCCATCCTCTGCACCCCCGCCCTGCCCCTCCCACCACAGCTCCAGTCCCCTGTCTGCCAGCAGCCCTGCTCCCACTGCCTCCAGCCCCATACACTGACTGCCAGCCCGCTGGCACCCGCTGACTGCGTGGAGTGATTAGGGCCAGTGCCATCAGCAGGTGCAAGCTGCGGCTGCTGCCTGATTGCCCCTCAGGAGCAGGGGGAGGTAGAGAAGCCTTCAGGGGTGATCAGGGCCGGCAGCAGGTGCGAGCACCCAGTGGGACCGTGGCACGTGGGAGCAAAGAATTTTCAGTAACCACCAGAGGCTTGACCCAATGACAGCAACCAGTGCCCACCTTGGTCTGGTGCCCCCACTCACCTGCTCTACCATCTCTCCTTGGCCGATGCCCACCATGTTCCGCACTCTGCCACCTGCTGCTGATGCCCGCCATGTTCCGCACATGCCCCCTGGTGGTCAGCGCATATTATAGTGACCGGTTGTTCGGTTGCTTGGTTGCTTGATTGTTTGGTTGTTCCGCTGTTCTGTCTATTTGCATATTAGGGTTTTCTATATAGAGATAGTGATGTAACAATATACATCAAATCATCACGATGCACACTTTATTTTACATTTTTATCAATTATACCTCAATTAAAATCTAGAACATAATTATTAATAGAGAATGTATTCTACACTAGCCTTCCATTGCACTATGTAAAAGTTAAGAGATGAGTAAGACATGAATCCTGTTCTCAGGTGTTTTCAGTAGGGTTGACAAATTAATGTAAGGGAAAGGTAATCAGGAGGAGGGGAGGATACTGGAAATTCAAATAAGAATACAGATTTACCATTTGATCTAAATGTTTGCAGACAAATGTGGTTTGTCAAGAAGAAGAATAGAGGAAAGCTATCCTATGTTATGGAAATAAAGCACAAAAAATAACAAGAAGAAGAAGAAGAAGAAGAAGAAGAAGAAGAAGAAGAAGAAGAAGAAGAAGAAGAAGAAGAAGAAGAAGCCAGCTAAGAGGCTTCCACACTCTTCATTGCTTCCATACTCAACCCCATCCCTATGATTTCTGCTCAAACAGCATTCAAAAAGATTCTGCTTAAGTAGTTGTCTTCCCCTCATGAGAATAATGACAATGTGATGGGTTATCACATCAGGCAGTAAGATTAATAGCAAGAGAGTACATTTTAAAAATATAATTAAAGAAATACATAAAGTAATACATAAAACAGTTCATGTTTGATAAAAGCTAAAGTATAAGCAGTTTTCCATTTTTTTTTAAAAAAAGGAGGTAAAACAAAACTCTGGGATGGCTAACATAGTCACATACAGAATAACAAAGTAGCCTTCAGAACACATATGCCAAATGTCTCAGTACAATAACTGTCTTCATTGTTAATCATCACTCAATGAAGTGTTTGACTTGTGTCCTGTTCTATGGGGAGTGAGGATGTAATCAAAGTGGTACAACTCTGGTCCTATTGGCTTTGCTGCTCAGTTAAAATAATTCAAATTACTAAAATATAATCAAGCTGTTTTATTCACAGCAAGGCAAAGCCACATTCCTTTGGAATATCATTTAGAGATGATGAAATGGTGCACGCAGATCTGTACTGAGGAATGTATTTACTACACACGTAAAGCACAATTACTAGAAAAATTCAATTTGAAGTAGAAAATACATGCCACTGAGTTCCTTGAGGAATAGTAATATATCACTGAACAGAATGCGATTCTACACAGCATTGAATAGGATCTTAGAAAGATGATTTCATAAAAACACTTGGGAGAATATAATTTGAATATAAATGTTCTCTTACTTAGCATTTTACATATTTCAAATATATCAGAAGAGATCATTTGGTGAATTGGGAGAAAATTTTTTTTCTTCTCGATAAGATAGAGAACTCCAGTAAAGGAGTCCCAGGGTGCAGTCTCAGGTCCTGAGCCCAGGGTGGCTTTGACTGAAGGGATTTGGAGTTAGGTTCCAGGCTTGACACATCCATAGGTACATGAATGACCAGAGAACATCTGGAAGGGAGCATCTGAGCTCTTTCATGAGAACAGACTGAACGACTTCGAGAAATTTCATGGTGGAGGAAGAGGGTTCTAGCCGGCTACTTGAAGGGAAGTTTCAGAGAAGGGTTCAATTAGTAGAACTAGAATGAACATGACCTAAATTGTTGAAATTTATGGTAAATAGATTTCAGCTGATGTTCAGAAGAACTTAGAGGATTCCAAAACTGGAATGGATGGTTTCTGGAGGTGGTAAGTTTCTCATTTTTGGCATGTGCACAAGGAGTTATTTGGAGATATAATAATCTGACTTTTAAAGAAATAAAGAGGTTAGAAAAGTAACCATTAATGATACATATGTCTATTATTTATGGTAAAAATGATAAGAAATAAACTATTAAAATAATTTAATATATTGAGGAAAACATTGGCAAATATGTCAAAGGATTTCTAACAATTACATATTTTTATTCTGACTTATAAGAAAAACATCAAAGCACAGAAATATATTAACAAAGAAGATAAGTAGAAAATGACAATGCCTACATAAGTTTAACCTCAGTTATTTAAAGAAATTAAAATCACCAGTAGCATATCATTTTATACCTAATAAGGAAACACTATTGAACAATAAAATTAAATTTATAATATGCAATGGTGGCAAGGTTGTTTGAAAAATAATTCCATACATTGCCAGTGGCATTGTTTATTGGCACAGTCTTTAGAAAAGCAATAAAACAAGCTAAACCCCATCATTAGACCTGTTCATAACTTGCTTCATTAAATCTACTCTTGATAATACAGTCTAAGGAAATAACTTACATGGTATGATTGCAGCAGCATCCACAACAGTGAAGAACGTAGAAGGAAATATATTATATTTCTAACAAATCAATGAAATATTTACCAGTCATTAAAATTTTATGAACACCTAAAGATATACACATTGTTTATAATAAAATGCTATGCAAAAGTTAGAAATAAAAACTATAATGTGACTGAAACAATGTAAAATATGTGAGCATGAGCAAAGAAAAATAAAAATAGTAACAAAGGTGGTGAGATCATAATTTTTTTCTTTACTATTTGTCATTTAAAAAAGTAGAGTTGTATTTATTTAAATAATTAGAAATGGAGACCTTTTATTCCTGGCATTGCCATGTATTATTTTTGAAAGCCTCGCATCCACAAATCCTGTGACTTTCATATATACATGTGAAAAACTAACTGGCTTAGCATGAGAATAGAAATAGAAGTGAAAAAAAACACAATTAATTATTTTGTAAGTTCACTTACCCAGAATGTCAGCAATAAATAGCATTATTTTGAAATACCTGAAATGTACAGAATAAAATGATAAACAAGTGTGACCAGCACTATTATGCACCCTGGGTATCTGGCACCCCTCCTCCGCATCTCAGAGACAACCGCTTCCTAATTTGATATTTATCATTACAATGCATTTAAAATACTTATACTTGAATAAATGCAGGGAGTTGGCAAAAGTAGACTTACAGGGGTTCATATGGAAAAATAGGAAATGCAAAAATAAATAATACATAAAAATAAACTCAGGTACTCACAACTGTAAACCTACTTTTGCCTGCCCCTGTATATTCCTACAGAATACTTCATGTTGCACATTTCAATATTTTATATAAATACTATGTTATGCCTGTATTTTATATGCCTTACTTTTTTTTTAACCTAAACATTGTTTCTGGCCTGTGGGCTGTGGTCTCTGAGATTGTTTTTGAGATTTATGCATGTTGCTGTATGGAGTTTGTATTCATTTTCATGCAGCGGTTCTCAACCTGTGGGTCGTGAACAATGAAAATACATCCTGCATATCAGATATTTACATTATGATTCATAACAGTAGCAAAATTACAGTTATGAAGTAGCAACAAAAATAATTTTATGGTTGGGGGTCACCACAACATGAGGAACTGTATTAAAGGGTTGCGGCATTAGGAAGGTTGAGAACCACTGCTAGAGTATTCCAAAATATAAACATATCACTTTTTGTTTATCAGTGATCCTATTGATTGACAGTTCAATGCTTTCTAGGATTTTGTTATGAAAAATAATGATGTTGTGCATATATCTTTTATATGTCTTTTTGTACATGTGTATGAGAAGTTCGATAGATTAATGTTATTCAATAGAATTTCTACAATGAAAAAATGTCATTGCACTATCAAATATAATAGCCACTAGCCATTGGGCCCTTGAAAGGTGTTCATGTAACTGAGGAACTAATTGCAATTCAATTTTAATTATTTTAAATTTAAATAGCCACTGGTGGCTACTGTATTGGACAGCATATCTCTACATCATACACTGAGGGGTACATGCTGGGTTACAAGGGGTGTGCATCCTCAAATTCTTTTTTAAATTTAATTTAATTTTTTCCATCACCATTTATCCTCTTTAAATGCTCTTGCATCTCCACCCCCCTTCACCCCTCACAATCACTACACTGTTGTCCATGTCCATGAGTTCTCTTTTTTTTCTTTTTGCTCAATCCCTCCCCGTCCCCTCCCCCAACTCCCTCCCCCTGACCATCAGAGCTGTCTGCCTGTTCTCTATCTGTTTGCCTGTCTCTCTTTTGCTTGGTAGTTCAGTTTGTTCATTAAATTCAACATAAGAGTGAAATCATATGGTACTTGTCTTTCTCTGGCTGGCTTATTTCATCTAACATAATGTTCTCCAGATCCATCCATGCTGTCACAGAGGGCAACATTTTCTTCCTTTTTACGGCAGAGTAGTATTCTATTGAGTAAATGTATCTCAGCTTTTTTATTCACTCATCTACCGATGGACACCTGGGCTGCAAATTTAGATATTGCAAAACTGTACTCCACAGTTGTTTGGGAGTGTGGGTGATGTACAATCCCACTACTGGTGCGCAAGTTCCTGTTGCTTCACATCCTCTCCCACAATTGGTGTTATCCTACTTTTTAATTCAGTCATTTTTTTTCAATATTATCATATGGTTTTAATATAAACTTACTTGAGAGAGCCCAAGCAAATTTTCATGTCTATTAGTTGTTTTGGGTTTTCTTTCTTGAGGAATACTTGTTTGTCTTTAGCATTTTTCTATTGGATACTTGGTTCTTGTCTCTTTTTTAGGAGTTTTTAAATATATATTCTGGTAACTAATCCTTTGTGATGATATACAATGCCATATATAATATCTTTTTTAGTCTCTGGCCTGTATTTTCATATATTTCATATAGTAGAATTTAACTATAATTTTATTATATATGTTTTTTGAGTCTATTTTAAAACATCTTGAGGTCAAAAAGCATTCTTCTAGCCATGGCCGGGTGACTCAGTTGGTTGAAGCATCATCCCCTACACCAAAAGGTTGTGATTTTGATTCCCAGCCAGGTTACATATCTAGGTTGCAGGTTCAATCCCCAGGCAGGGAGTGTATCTGAGACAACCAATTGATGTTTCTCTCTGACATTGATGTTTCTCTCTCTCTACCTCCCTCTTTCTAAAATCAATTAAGAAATATCCTTGGGTGAGGATTAAAACAAAAAAGCATTCTCCTAAAATTTCTTCATAACTATATTTTGCTTTTCATAATTAGGTCTTTTATCTATGTAGAATTGACTTGTATGAAATAATTATACATTTTAAAAAATATATTTAATTGATTTCAGAGAGGAAGGGAGAGGGAGAGAGAGAGAGGCACATCAATGATGAGAGAGAATCATTGATCAGTTGGCTCCTGCACAGCCCACACTGGGGATTGAGCCCACAATCTGGGCATGTATCCTGACCAGGAATTGAACCATTACCTCCTGGTTTATAGGTCGACACTCAAGCACTGAGACACACCAGCTGGGCTAATTATACATTTTTATGTTTTTTTCTCCCATAACCATTTCCATAGGCTCACTTCTTCACTGTAATCACCAAAACATTTCATGTATCCATAAGTGCATGGGATCATTTCTGAGGTCTTAATGTTAATATATATTCTATCTAATAAAGAGATAATATGCAAATTGACCATCACTCCAACACACAAGATGGCCACCCCCATGTGGTCAAAGATAGCCACCCCCATGTGGACACAAGATGGCCAGCAGGGGAGAGCAGTTGTGGGTGATCAGGCCAGCAGGGGAGGGCAGTTGGAAGGGACCAGGCCTGAAAGGGAGGGCAGTTGGGGGTGATCAGGCCTGCAGGGAAGGGCAGTTAGGGGTGACCAGGCCTGCAGGTGAAGGCAGGTAGGGGTGACCAGGACTGCAGGGGAGGGCAGTTGGGGGCAACCGGGCTGGCAAGGGAGGGCAGTTAGGGGTGATGGGGCCAGCAGGGGAGGGCAGTTGGGGGCGATCAGGCCTGCAGGGGAGGGCAGTTAGGAGGGCAGTTAGTGAACAGGCCTGCAGGGGAGGGCAGTTAGGAGTGACCAGACCTGCAGGGGAGGGCAGTTGGGGGGAACCAGGCCTGTAGGGGAGGAAAGTTGGGGATGACCGTGCTGGCAGGGGAGCAGTTAGGCATAGAACAGGCTGGCAGGGGAGTGGTTAGGGGGTGATCAGGCTGGCAGGCAGAAGTGGTTAGGGGCAATCAGGCAGGCAGGCAGGTGAGTGGTTGGGAGCCCGCAGTCCCAGATTGTGAGAGGGATGTCCGACTGCTGGTTTAGGCCCGATCCCTGTGGGCCTAAACCGGCAGTTGGTCATCCCCCAAGGGGTCCAAGATTGGAGAGGGTGAAGATTGGGCTGAGGGACACCCTCCTCCCCCAGTGCATGAATTTCGTGCACCAGAACTCATGAAATTCATGCACTGGAGGGGGTGGTCCCTCAGCCTGACCTGCCTCCTCTCACAGTCCGAAAGCCCTCAGGGGTGGGAGGAGACCTGGAAATCAGGGGAAGGCGATGCCCCATCACATCTCTGCTGCTGCCACTGCTGGCAGCGCAAGCCTCGGCCGGCCCTGGTTACCATCCGAGGCTTGCCTGTGCCTCAGGCCACCCCTAAGTGACTGGGGGGCTGAGGGGACTGGGTGCCACCATCTTGTGGCTGTGGGCGCCACCATCTTTGAGGGCGGCATGAGGGTCAATTAGCATATTCCCTCTTTATTAGATATATATATATATGTGTGTGTGTGTGTGTGTGTGTGTGTGTGTGTGTGTATGTCATCTATCTTGTTTATTCCTATAGCAAAGAATCAATTCCTATAGCTTTATACCATCTTGATATATAGTAGAATACGTCTCCCCTGCTACCTAATATAACTCTTCAAAATACTCTGCTTTTCTATAATAGTTTAAGATTACCTTTTTTTTTCCTTATTAGAACTACTGGAGATAATTGACATTTTGATGATATTTAGTCTTCCTACTCATTTTTTTCACGTAATTGGATCTTCTGTAATATTAAGTCCCTTTGACTCTCAGTTTTACCCTCATTATTACCATCCTAGTCCAAATTCTTAGTGTCTTGTCCAAAATTCTGCAGTATAAATTTACCTCCCGTTTCCATACTCACCATCCTACCATCCCTCCTCTGACTCACCTCTCTATTCCCCACACAGTGGCAAGAGTGCTCCCTTTAACTGTCAATCAGATTATGCCACAGCTATGCTCAAACATCTCTAAGGACTCCCATCTCACTGAGGATAAACACAGGGTTCTCTCACCATGGCCTAGGAATAAATACCTACGTGATGTGCTCGCCAGCCACCCCTCTGACCACATCTTCTGTAAGTGTCGCTTGTTCACTTCACTCAAGTCACATAAAACCATACTCCTATCTTGTACCTGTTCACACACCGCTTTCCTCTGCATATAAATCTCTCCCTCCAGGTATGCAGATGGTTCACGCCTTCACTTCATTCAAATATTTGCTCCAATGTCACTTTATCTTAGAGAGGACTTCCTGCCCATCCTATCTAAACTGTCACCCCTGTCTGTGTTACTCCCATAACCCAGCTTAATTTTTATTGATAACATTTACCCCCACCTGACATGGCATCTGTATATTTGTTAACTTTCTTTCCCCCATCAGGACATGAACTCCATGAGAAGTGCTTATCCTTTGTTCATACTTTATTCACTGCAGTACCTGGGCACTTCGGCACTGTAGTGCACTGACTGTTGCAAGGAAATCAGTTCATTGTGTAAGCTCTTCACATGGTACCTACAACAGTGCCTGGTACATGGTAGGTCCTCAAAAAATACTTGTTCAATGAGGTTTGATATTTTTCTCCATAAGGCCATGCATTTCTCCTGAGAGAGTTATTCCTGGATTCCTTACATATACTTTAGACATTTCTATTTTCCCTATTTAGAGTTCTGTTTTTATGAAAAAGAACGAAAATTGCTCAAAATTTAACTTGACATCATCTCTACTTCTACCATATAATCACACTCATTCCAGAGTGTTATTTTAAAACAACTAACACTGGAGATAAATAGGAAAGCATGTTTTAAATGCAATATTTTGGTGGTGACAGTAATATATTATGTCATTTGTCATTCACAATAAAAGAGAATTTCAGAATCTGTCATGCAAACTGGCTCTATGAATAAGAATTTGATCCTAGTACAAAGGCAGAAGGTTTGGAAGAGCTGCCCCAGCTTCCTGGCCAGTACAAGGTACACAGGAAAATGCAACTCAGATTATCATATTGAAATATCCCAAATGGTCCTACTCTTGGACAATTTAGTTTGCTACAGTTCCAGGGCCACTACAGTTCAAAGCATTCCTGCCTTTCTACCGGCAGGTCTATTAAGTAAGGGCAATTACTCTGCAAGGAGGTGACAAGTCTTTTATGGAAGATATTGAATTCTAGGTCAGAAAACAGTGCATTGTTAATGAAAGGTCAGTAAGCACACAATGAGCCAACCTCACTGTCCAGAACCACTGCAAAGGGGAGCATCAGGCTCCATAGTGAACGCGGGGCATACAGAGCATAGCGCTCACTTACTGCCTTCGGCATCCTTTCGGCAGGAATCTCTCAGAGCTCAGTTTACTACTGTACCACGAACATTCACATTTAACAACATAAGGTGTGCTAAAAAAAGAAAAAAAGTTGTTCTCATCAATGCTTAGCACTAGAGGACCAGGACTTGAAGGTGTTTTGTGGGACCCGCTGACCTTCAGAGGAATTCCTAAGTAGGCAGCGATGTTGACTTTGATAGCT
This sequence comes from Myotis brandtii, assembly GCF_000412655.1. NCBI lineage: Eukaryota > Metazoa > Chordata > Mammalia > Chiroptera > Vespertilionidae > Myotis > Myotis brandtii. The sequence goes on from NW_005370683.1 coordinate 4,794,761, forward strand.
GAGGTAATGCTTAGTGAATGGAAGCTTATTTTTTATTCAGTACATGTAACCTCAGCATTGTTCAACTGAATAACCTCTGTTACTCCAATACTCAGAGTATTGATTGCTGTTTTAGAGCTGTGATATACTGTTCATTATGTGTGTGTGTGTGTGTGTGTGTGTGTGAATAATAATATATATAATGTATATATATATATATATAAATAATATATATGTATATATTATTGATTTCAGAGAGATGGAGAGAGATAGAAACATCAATGATGAAAGAGAATCATTGATATGCTGCCTCCTGCATGGCCCCTACTGAGGATTGAGCCTGCAACCCAGGCATATGCCTTGACTGGGAATGGAACCTTGACATCTGACACTCAACCACTGAGCAACACTGGCTGGCCCATTCATTTTTTAAAGGCAATTATAGGGTATCTCAACTTTGGTTATAGTTAACCAAGTTATTGGGAGGATGAAAGGAGTTCCATGATATTGCAGTGTAATCAGACAAACCCATCATTTTCTTTACCAGCACAAAAGGTAAAGGGAAGAAGTAATATAGCAGTATTTTGAAAGAGAGATATGGGTTACCATATATGAATTACCAAAGGATCACACTTAAACGTTTTTGTGCCTTTTTATTCAGAAAAAATATATAATAAACACTGTTTTAACCAAGTCTGCTCTTAAAAGAGCCAAGTACCCTCAAATTAAATTCATGCTTCTTAGCTCTCATTTTCCCATAACACTGGAATAATTCAACCATGGCATTTTGCCAATTACCTCCAGAGTAAAAAATAGGGTACTAACCACCTCTTTTTCAAGGAATAAAGTTTTTAAGAAGCAATTGATTACTGCTTGCCGGGATAAACAGTAATTCTCCTGGGAATCTATTATTTATGGGATAAACCTTGAAGGGAAAAAAATTCAATCTAAACACATTTATTGCTTTAATGGTCCTTGGAAGAACATAATCTTATATTCTTCCTTCTCTTTTCTTCTCAATATTATGAGAGTTTATTTTCTTTTAGCAGTCTATAGAAATAAAGATCTGCAAACCACAAAAGTGCTCAGAGCCCTACAAAGATTTATAATGCATTGATAATATGCAATTTCAGCCTTGCTTCTTCTTTCAAAAGGCATATAATATCTAGATGATGAATATATACAAGTATATGGATGTAGGTCACGAGTATGTGTGTGTACTATTTCTTACTCCCCTCATAAATGCAAACATATATTAATTTTCAGGAAGATTTAATATGAAATTTCAAACCTATATACAAAAAAAATAATCACATGGAAAAATTTGGACAGTATTGCTATTTACCATAGTAAATAACAGGTGATAAAAATAAACCTTACACTCTGCTGAAATTTTAAATATAAAAAAGCTGAAGAAAAAAATCATTTATGACAAATTCAGGGAATATAGAGAGATACTTGAATTCACATATTCAATGAATATTATACATGCCAAAGTATTAAGACATTTATAAATTATCCTTCAGCTCAGCTCATGTCAGATTGTTTCCATAGCAATGGTGAAGAGATAGTTAGACGTCACTTTACCATTTCTATAGCTTGGGTTTGTCATATCCTATCCATTTTCATTTTTTTCTTTAAAGAAAAAGTCTCTCCCATCTGGTGTGGCTCAGTGGTTGAGTGTCGAACTATGAAATAGGAGGTCACGGTTCGATTCCTGGTCAGGGCACATGCCTGGGTGTTGGGCTCCATCCCCAGTAGGAGGCGGTTTCTCTCTCTCCCTCTCCCTTCCTCTCTGAAATCAATAAAAATATATTTTAAAAAGAAAAAGTCTGTATGCAACTAAAATTTAATTTGGTAATATTTTTATTTCCTTTCACTCTAAAGCAATACATGAATAGGGCAATATTGGGTATCAGCCAGTTTACTTCTTTCTTCCTGAGATTCTAGTACATCAACAGTTTAACATGTAATATAATAATTCTTCTTCACATTGGGATTCTTTACATTTTTATATTGAAGTGTTTGAAGACCTTCCCAACCCTCTCCTCTCCACTCCTCCCCTCCTGTGTGTATCAGTTAGAGTCCTGGCAGGAAGCAGATGGCAGACTCAAGCATGCCAACTTACCAGGGTTTAACAAAGGGCCATTTGTGAAGATGTGACAGAAAATAAGAAACCAACAAGAAATAGAGCAGGTACCTCCTGAGGACGAAAACGGCCAGAGTTGTTCCGATCCCTAAGCCACAAGAAGCAAATAGAAGTGATGGGACTCCAGAGAGGGCAGCTGAACAGAGGGCCACCTGTCAGGGGGTGCAGCCTTCAGAAAGGGGACACACCTACTCATGAGAGTGACCTGGCCAGAAGATAGCCTGCGGACTAAATACCCAGACTTAACCTCCTTCTGATATCCTGCCAGTGGTCTTCACTGGTCAAACCAAACCGGAATCCAGAAGACAAAAGAATCTATTCATATGGTCTAGACCCGTGGTCGGCAAACTGCGGCTCTTGAGCCACACGGCTCTTTGGCCCCTTGAGTGTGGCTCTTCCACAAAATACCACAAAATACCACGTGGGGGCGCGCACATACAGTGCGATTGAAACTTCGTGGCCCATGCGCAGAAGTCGGTATTATGTGGAAGAGCCACACTCAAGGGGCCAAAGAGCCGCATGTGGCTCGCGAGCTGCAGTTTGCCGAGCCGCAGTTTGCCAACCACTGGTCTAGACAGATCAGCCCCCAGGAGGCAGAGCAGGGTAGAAAAGGTGATTGGAGAGGTAGAATAAAGGCATTCATCCCACCCCGGCACAGGCATATAAGTCAGTGAAAATCACCTTTCAATTTGCAAATCGCATGGTGGGAGTTTCATCAGCAGAACGAGAGAGCAATTTGTATGCTAACGAATCTGTGGGAAAAAGGAACACGTTAAATAAGACACTTGGACACATGATAAGGTAAGAGAAATATTTATTTACTTTTGCACAAGAACGAGCTTATACTGAACAAATTCAACCAAATAATATGAAGTGCATTTAAACAAGGAAATAGGAATGACTTTTCCTGTTAGAAAATATTAAGTAACCATGCCTGTGCATTATTTTTATCATTACAATAACTTGTGTCAGGTTGCTTTTCAGAGTGTATACTGTACATAACACGTTATAGCTTCTCTGCTTTGCTTCTGAAAATATAATTCATTCACTGCCTGGCATTTTCTTTTAGACAGTGGACCCTAACTGATTCATGAAGATTCTGAGCTAGAGAAAAATTTTCTGCACCAGTGAAGCTAGAGGCTTTCAGAGCTCTGCCGGGTCCAGGCTGTGTATCCAGGGGTCATGAAGTCGTGGTGTGTGTTCCACACCCGTTCTTCCACACGGTGATGTCAGACACAGTAGAGACAGGATTCTGGCCTAGTTTTGCCCCAAGAATTTTCCTTTTGTGATTTTTCTCAAGCTCCACAGATTTCATAATTGAAAGTTCACTCAGCTATTAACAAAGCTGCACCTAGCTGCCCGCAAATCATCCACTTTAGGGTTTAACCTTTTTATTTTATTTTTATTTTTTGGTCTTTTTAATGAAAGAACGTTCTTTGAACAGCAATCTCCCATGAGACAGTTAACTTCACAGTTCCTGAAGGCACTGTGGATCCACTGAGCAACAGATGTGGCCATTCTAAAAAAAAGAGGAGGGGGTGGAGAGAAAGCACAGTATGAATTTTTAAGCCATTAGTAAATGCTCACACTTATTGATTGGTACACACAAACATAACTGTATGGTTTATTTATTATTTCTGTACCACTAGAAGTTCAATGGCCTAATCACTTTTCATGTCTGTACTACAGCAGAACTAATTATGTCCAGTTACTTGTAGCAAATTATAGGCTAGCTTTATTTACCCCATTGCATCCTCTTAGGTCACATTCTTCCTTTTATTTATTTACTAGAGGCCCAGTGCATGGTATTTGTGCACGGGTAGGGTCCCTAGGCCTGGCCGGCGATCAGGGCCAATCAGGGTCTTCCAGCTGCCAGCAGGGGCCTTCCTTCCCCAGCTTCCAGCTGCCGGCCGGGGACTTCTTTTGTTCTGCGCCGCTCCTGGTGGTCAGCGCACATCATAGCAAGCTATCAAACTCCTGGTCTCCCGGTCAAACTACCAAGGGGACAATTTGCATAATAGCCTTTTATATATATATAGACTAGAGGCCTGGTGCATAAGTCCCCTGCACTGGTGTAGGGGGGTCCTCCTCAGCCTGGCCTGCGCCCTCTCGCAGCCTGGGAGCCCTCAGGAGATGTCTGCCTGCCGGTTTAGGCCTGATCCCCCCAAGGATCAGGTCTAAGCTGACAGTCAAACATCTCTCTTGCAGTCTGGGGCTATTGAAGTCCGGGACCCCTCGCTCCTTACTGCCCACCTGCAGCAGAAGCAGGAGAGGTTCCCGCCACTGGTGCTGTGTTCACCAGCTGTGAGCCCGGCTTCTGGCTGAGCAGTGCTCCCCCTTGTGGCAGCCCACTGACCACCAATTGGCAGCTCCTGCGTTGAGCGTCTGCCCCCTGGTGGTCAGTGCATGTCATAGCAACCAGTCGTTCCACTGTTCCGTCGATTTGCATATTAGCCTTTTATTATATAGGATTCACAAAATAGGTATTGCTATCTAGAGCCCTAGATATAGTGAAGAATAAAGCAGACATGCTCACTGCCTTCACAGGGCAGGGCTTCTAGTTTTTTGAGAGGGGAGAAAACTACTAAATACCAAGAAAGCATACAATAAAAAATTATGAACAGTGCTAGAAAAGAAACAAACTAGCTGGTGCCATGAGAGTGATTCAAGATTAGCTACTAAATTGGATGATGGGGGGAGACTTCTCTGTATAAGTGATATTTAAACCAGGACCTCAAGAGAGCTATGTGAAAAGGTAGGCCAAAACACAGGGAATGCAGTTGATGTGAAGAGTTCTGTGTAGTTAAGAAACTGAAAAAGCTCTGGGTGAGAATTTTAAATTGGTGAAGAAAACGATGTAGAAATGAAGTTGGAAAAATGGGCAGGCAAGGAAGGACCAAAATGCTTAATTCGTTTTTATAACAAAATACTGAAATAATGTAGTATATTACAAAAAAGAAAAAAAAGTCCTATCTTACTCTTTTTATTTAATTTTTTTTCAATTACAGTTGACATACAATATTATATTAGTTTCAGGTGTACAACTCAGTGATTAGGCATTATATAACGTCCTAAGTCATCCTGATAAATCTCATACCCATCTGACACCATGCATAGTTATTACAATAGTAATATGACTATATTCCGTATGCTGTACTTTACAGCACCATGACTATTTTGCATCCACCAATTTGTACTTCTTGAGAGCATGTTTGGAGGTTCTAGCAGGAGAGCACAGCTACTGGTATACCCTGGACTGAAGACGGGCACTCTCCTCTTTGACTATGGAGCATGCAGCTTAGGGAGGGACGCACATGGATCGGTGAGAGAGGAGGGGGACGCCCGCCTAGTCAGCCAGATCAGCGGAATCCACCCTGGCGATCCATGGGGTGACAGATGTCGCAGCCAGATCGCCCTCACATCTCAATTTGTACTTCTAAACCCCTTCACCTTTTTCACCCAGCCTCCCTCACTCCCCTCCCATCTGGCAACTATCCGTTTGTTCTCTGTATCTATGAGTCTGTTTCTATTCTGTTCATTTGTTTATTTTGTTTCTTAGATTCCACATATAAGTGAAATCATATGGTAACTGTCTTTCTCTATCTGACTTATTTCATTTAGCATGATACACTCTAGGTCCATCCATGTGATCCCAATTGGTTAAGATTTCATTCTTTTTTATGGCCAACAAACAGACAAGTGGATAAAAAAAAAATTGTGGTACATATACACAAAGGAACTATAGGTTATTTTTTAATTCCTTGCACCTTACTTTCCTCAACTAGCTAACAAATAATGATGATTAACACTGTCACTACAATTGTGAGGTGATAACATCCCTCCGCTGCGTGAGCGCATTCTCTGTCAGACACTCTGCCAGGCACTTTAAACACATGACCAACCTCGCAGCATTCCCAGTAGGTTCACTATTAATAGATGTTTTCGATTCAGAAACTGAAGTTTAGAAAGCTTAAATATCATATCCAACGTCACACAGCTAATACATGGTATAGCTGAAATAAAAATTCAGGTTAGTCTGATTCTAAAACTCATCCTCAAGTCAATATTTTCTCTCAAGAATTGACTTTAGCTCACTGAAAATGTATTATACCTTAATATGATAAAATCAAAAGTGTCTGTTCCTGTAAGATAAAAAGTAGAAAAGAAAAGATTTTGATATTTTAGGCTTTGTTAAAGCACACCAAATGAGGAAAATCTAGTCTTTATCCAAGATTATCTATTTCACCTCATTCTCTCCCATTATAAACTGTTCTTAAGCAGAGCTCTTACTCTCACAGCAAGAGAGAGTCTCACCCATCTCTTGAGTCTCTAGTGGCATTATGAAGCCTTGTCATCATATCAGAGGAAGAGACTTTTTGACCAAACTTGGTTCCATGCTCTTTCCCAATCCAGTGACCCAATAAGTGGAGGGATGTACCAGTGCCTGAGAGTATCAGTTTCTCAAAGTGTGTGGCTTTTGGGCATTGAGTTAGGGATTTTCTGGAGCCTTTTGCCATTGAGTATGTAACACTAGCACTAGAACCCTATACAAAAGAAACCATTGCTATGGTTGTCATGAACATGTTTTTAGAAAGGGACTTTATATTTTCTCAGAATTTCCAGGAATATTTTTCTTATTCCATATCAACATGTTCTGCTGTAACAAGATAGTCTATAAACCATATTACTGGACACCCATCAAGTTCATAAATGAAGGATAGTAATTATTTTAATAAAATATCCCATTGAGGTTCTGGTTTCAGTAATGGCATAGTTGCTTATAAAAGACTAACCCTCTGATAGATAACTATAAAGTCTAGACAAAATATAAAAATAACTATTTGAAGCAATGGAGAGTGACAAACATCAGGCAGATACAGAGGGTTTCAATCTGTAAAAGAAGGGAAATGTACTGTGTGAGATTCATTTTTACTTGGCATTTCCCCTTAGGGAACTGCCTAGACTGTGTGTCTTAGGATAACTGCGATTCACTCAAAAAGCCACAATCTGATAGGCCCCAGATGCCAGAGAACAATTTTTAGGGCTCTTGAACTGTCTGGAAATTCAAGAGAAAATATCTAGAAAAAAAGCACATCAGAATATAAACTTCCCTCAACCCTTTGTCTGGTTTTGAATTACAGAGAAGACTAAATAAATAGTCATAGTTTGGAAGTTGAAAGATCTGAGCAGAAATTTCAGGTGCTGATTGATAAACAAGCCAGGCTTTCCATTAAAAGCCCAAAAGGGCCATGATTAGGAGCAAAACAATGTTTCAAGATTAAGAAATTCAACCTAGACCAAGGGTAAATCTGGATTAGATCCACCTAACCAGCATAAATCCAAGCCTCCTTAAATGCAAGGTGACTGGCCAATAGTATGCAACTGAACAAGGGTAAATCTGGATTAGAACCAGCACAAATCCAAGACTCCTTAAATGCAAGGTGACTGGCCAATAGTATGCAACTTGCTAGAACAAAAACAGTCTTTGGAGGAAAGTAATAGAACATAAGTTCTATATCCTAAATTATCCATGATTTCCAATAAACCTCAGCAATTATTAGACATGTAAAGAAAACAGGAAAAGGTGAGTCCTAATTAAGAGAAAAAGTAGTAAATAGAAATTACTCAAAGATAATCCAGATGGTCTAATTAGCAGACAAAGACCGGAAAGTATCTATTATAAATATCTCTTATAAAGATGGTCATAATGAAAAAACACACACATGGTAAATCTTAGCAGAGAAATGAAACTTTAAATAGAATTAAATAGACATTTTGAAACTTTACAGTGCAATATCTGAAATAAGTGAAATATCTGAAATACTGGATGCATTTAACAGGTTATAGGTGACAAAAGGAAAAGTCATAAAATTTGAAGACAAAACAATAGAAATTATCTAATCCCTAAAACAAAGATAAAAATATCTAAATAAATATAGACCCTCATTGACCTTCAGGATAATCTTAAACTATATAACATATATGTAGTTAGAGTCCCAGAAGAATAAAAGGGAAACTATGTGGAAGACAAAATATGTAATTTCCAAAATCTATAAAGAACTCATAAAATTCAACACCAAACAACTCAATGAAAAAGTGGGCTGAGGACCTGAAAATACACCTCTCCCAAGAAGACATTCGAACAGCCCATAGATACATGAAAAAATGTTCAACCTCACTAGCAATTAGGGAAATGCAAATCAAAACTACAATGAGATAACACCTCACACCTGTTAGAGTGGCCATTATCAACAAGATGAGCAATAACAAGTGTTGGAGAGGTTGTGGGAAAAAAAGGGGACACTCATTCACTGCTGGTGGGAATACAGACTGGTGTACACACTATGGCAAACAGTCTGGCGATTCTTCAAAATACTGAAAATAGAGCTACCATATGATTTCTTCTGGGTATATACCTGGAAAACTCGAAAGCATATATTTGCAAAGATATATGCACTCCTATGTGCATTGCAGCATGATCATGATGGCCAAAACATGGACACAACCAACTATCCTGCGATAGGGGACTGGATAAAGAAGATGTGGTGTATATACACAAAGGAATACTACTCAACCATAAGAAAGGATGAAATAGCTCCATTTGAAGCAACGTGGATGGATCTTGAGAACAATATGCTAAGTGAAATAATTCAGCCAGAAAAAAGCTAAGAACCACATGATTTCACTCATATGTGGGATATAAAACTGAAATTCGTGAACACAAACAGCAGTGTGGTGGTTGCCAGAGGGAAGGGGATGGGGAGAGTAGGGGGTCCTAATATAAGGTGACAGGAGAAGATGTGACTTTGGGTGGTGGGCACATGGTGTAATATACAGATCTTGTACCATAGAAACCCACACCTGAAACCGATATGATCATGTTGACCACTGTCACCCCAATAAGTTTAATAACAAAATAAAATAATAAATAAATAAAAAGGAAGTATTGCATACAGAAAAAACACAAATGATAGCTGAAGCCTCATCAGAAAACATGGAGGCCAGAAAGCAATAGAGAATCACCTTTAATGTGACGGGAACAAACTGTCAATTCTGAAGCCTAAATTTAGTAAAAATATCTTCAAAAATTAAAAACATTTTTAGATAAGTGTAAGAGAAAGAAACATCGATGTGAGACACACCAATTGTTTGCCTCCCTTCCACTCCCTGACCTGGGACGAGACCGAGCCTGCAATGGATTTACATGCCCCTTGGCGGGAATTGATCCTGCCACTTGTCACTCCACAGGCCAACGCTCTAACCACTGAACCAAAATGGCTAGGGCTAACCCTTTTTCGATTGGACATTTTGGTTTCTTCCTTAATTCTACATAACAAATAATGTTATGAGGTGAATATTCTCATGCATACAGCTTGTTGCATACTTTAGATTATTTCTTTAAATTTGATTCACAAAACTGGGATTAACAGGGCAAAAGATATTTGTGTGGGAACAGGGAGCTGGCAAGGAGGTGTATGTGTGGGTTGTTGACATGTATTTTTCAATGTCCCTACCAGTGGCTAAAAATTACAATTGCAGTATAACTCCAGTACATCTCTGTCAGCACTGGAAATCACTGTGACATTTTTTATGGGAAAATAATGATTCATTATTTTAGTTTACATTTGTTTCAACTATTTAAAGGTCAAAAGATTTCCTCTTTTTTAATATCTCTATTTTTTAATGAATTGTTTATTCATCCATTGCTGATTTATTTATGGGAAAATAAGTGTTATTAATTTTTATGTTTGTAAGCCAATAAAGAAATCATATCTGCTAAAAATATTTTTCCAGTCTCCAGTTTTAACTTTCTCTTTTGATAATTTTGTTTATCTACAGAAGCCCTAACTTTTCTTTGAGGTATATTTTATCACGTCGAAGTTAGAAAAGGAATCTCCCTTCTACAATGTTGATAAATATTTAATCATATTTTCTTTGTTTAGACTTCCATTTAATATTCAATATTTTTTCCACACAGAATTTGTTTTGATATAGAACATAATAGCATATAAAATGACTTTCCTCAAATTGTTGACCAGTCATTCAAATATGTATGGAATACTCCTTTCTTTCTCTATTGGTTTTCCAAGCTCTCCTGATCATCCCTTAAAGTCTTCATTATAATGGTGCCCATTTATGGGATATTTGTTTTCATAGACAGATCTAGTTATCTATTCCAATGTTAGTACAGAGGTCCACCTTCAAAACTTTAAGTTTGCTGTTTTGATAGATGAAGGCAACATTTAGGAAGTTAGGAGCGTCATTCTTATAAAACTCTATTTTTTTCTAATATCTCAATTATTTCAGTATTACATCTAGATTCTCCCTAGAAGTTAAAAGTGCCCCCCGCCCCCCGTTTATCATTTCCAAAGTGTCCTGCTCAGTGTTTTATTTATTAGAGGGAAGGACCCTCTAATCCCTCCTCTCTCCTCATTTCTCAATGATACAGCTCTCTTTTGTTTGGAGCTCAAAAGTATAATTGCCTGAAAGCACTCTGACCCATCATAGGATGGGCATCTATTAGATTTAGGAAAGGCAACCTTAGTAATTCATTTTTGATTCAGAAATCAAACTTCTGAGTGGAGAAAACATTTTTTTTAAAGATTTTCTTTCTTTTTTTAAAAAATATATTTTATTGATAACGTAAGTAAATTAACTTTGAAGACAAAAAAGGTAATGATTTTTTAAAAATCGTTCCATCCAGCTAACTCCTAACTCCTCAGATCTCCTCTCCAATGTCACTTCCTCAAGAAGTAACTGGTTCACATGCTGTACAGCCTCTCAACCCAGTGCCCTTTTTCTTCAGAGCATCCATTACAGTTTGTAATGTCTTTTTCTGTTTCATGACTTAATTAATGTCTATTTATTCGCCAAACCGGTTTTGGCGAGAAAACATTTTTTTAACCTAAGTAAATTAACTTTGAAGACAAAAAAGGGAACTATTTTTTAAAAATCATTCCATCCAGCTAACTCCTAACTCCTCAGATCTCCTCTCCAATGTCACTTCCTCAAGAAGTAACTGGTTCACATGCTGTACAGCCTCTCAACCCAGTGCCCTTTTTCTTCAGAGCATCCATTACAGTTTGTAATGTCTTTTTCTGTTTCATGACTTAATTAATGTCTATTTATTCCAATAACAGTCAATATTTATTGAGTGTTTACTCTGATTTCAGACACTGCATTCACCTCTAGACCTGTCTTATCCAATGAAAGGTTGCGTGCTGACAGACACGTTCTCTATATGTGCTATCTAATATGATAGCCACTAGCCACATATGGCTTTTAAGAGGTTGAAATGTGGCTAGTTTATTGAGAAATTGAATTTTAATTTATTTAATTTTAATTAAGTTACGAGGCCACATGTAGCTACTGACTACTGCAGTAGACAGAAAGCTCTAGACAATAAGAAGCTAGTCGATCATTTCCAGGAATGATTGTGTCTGTATTTGCTTGTCATTCTAGCCCTGCTACTAGCACAATACCCCACGCAATTTATATTTATTGACTAAAATGAATAACCCAGAGAAGGGTAGGACAGAAAGATAAGTAAAAACGGTGCTCTGAAAACACCAAATTATGAAGAATGCTCACCTCCAGCACAATATCTGGAGGCCGTTTTACATAAATTTTATTTGTAAAAGAACACAAAATAAACATAATAAAAATAAGTATTCAGGATAAATTTGGTAAAGTTGAGCATATGCTTACAACTCATATTTAATAAGAAGGGAAAAGGAAAACAGCATGAATTAGTAACTTCTCAGAATCCACACTTACCTGACAAAAATGAGTTTAATGCCAAAATACACTTTCTGGAATACATTCCTACCATGAGCCAAAAAATCCTAGTAGTTGTTTATAAGGCAGTGAATGACAAGCTCATTCATGATCTTTGCCCCAGAAAACACTTTCTTTTCCCTACCTATTCCTGAATGCATTTTTCTTATTGGAAGCATCTGTCTGAGCCATATTTGTGTGTTTTTCATTCTTTATCTGGTATACATTTTTGTTGTCACTGCTCAGAACAATAATCTAACAGATTAGGAGTATAAGGGGACTCAAATTTATTTGGTAATTAAATGTCAGAAAGTATTTCCCTATTGGTCATTAATGCTTAAGTTTCTAGATATGAACTGTTAAATGTACCCATATTTT
>NW_005370683.1:4807089-4810458 GCF_000412655.1 Myotis brandtii
AAGAAAAATTTTAGCAGTAGTAAAATTTGCTAATGTACTTTCAGAAAACAGCATTAAACGTTCACTCAAAAAACTTTGCTTGATTGACAAATTGTGTGATTGAAAGAGCTAGAAATTTGGGATTAAAATAGACAATAATTTCTCCATTTTACATTTCTTTGTCCTGTTACATTAGGCCACTCTAGGAAGAATTTGTACTAAGTGAATCTGAATTAAATTGCTCTATGAAAAATTATTTTTCAATGGAAATGGTCACTTCAACAACCAGAGTGGTTATAGATATCTGGCTGTGCTACGCCGGGAAAAATCGGACATCTTTGCTTTCTTGTTGCTATTACGCCTTCCAGATTTTTTACTTAGTGTTAGTGTTCCTCCCAAAATTATGACTATGAAGATCAATGACTTCTGAATCAAATAATCAAATGTTCGTACAATCACCAGAGAAGAATGTTTCCAAGTTTGTCACTATCTGTGCACTCTACAGGCTATGTCTACGTTCTCTGCATGTGTGTTCTTGCTGAAGAAACACAATGCTCTTTCCTTATGATGAGAAGAAAAATATTTGTAATGATTTTTGTCCAACTGTAGGAATAAAATATGGTAAATAACAGATCTTAAAATAACAGCTCAAGCTCAATGTAATTGATCACCACAAACCAAGAACTATGCCCATTTTTGCCTCATTGATTTCCACTTTGGAAAATGCAATATATCTACTTGGTTGGTGTATCTTACAAACCTTATAAAAGGACCAGATTAAAAATCAATAAAATAATATTGTGTTCTATTATGAAAGAAGTAACATGAAGTTTGGTGTTGTAGGGTTTTTTGTGTTGTTTGTTCTTTTAAATATGTGTACAGTTAGATGCTTTAGGGCAAGTAGGTCGTTTCTGTTCTGGTTGTTCTTTCTATGCCTCCTGCTCCATGACCGTATATTCTTGAAGGATGCACATGACCTTCAGCCTTGGAACTAACAAAGCTGATCACCACTTCCCACCTCCCCTGGAACAATAAATAGGACATGAAATACGTCCCCTTGGCCAGGTTAGGCTATTACTATCTCTGAGCTCGGGGAGCAGCTGGCCGAGAGCTCCCTCCCTGGATGGAAGGGCTTTACCTTGCACTGGCAGAGAGTGCACTCCGTGCCATGTTTGATCCACGAGGAGCCAGTGAAGCGCACCACATTCATCTCGTCCAGGCAAGTTTTGGTGATGTCATTGCGAATGGTGTCGGCCTGGCAGGGGTCAGTGACACAGCGCGGGCAGCACTCACCCTCCGGGAGCACGCTGAATTCACATTCCACCTCTGGGCAAGGCAGGGGCCAGCAGTCCACTTCCCCTTGCTGTAAGGAAAGCAGAGGTGCCAGGGCGGAGGGGCAGGGAGGGCGGGCAGGGGAGGAGGCAGGAGGGAGGGAGCATGGTGTTTACTGCACACGCAATTGACCTGGAGGACATGTATGCTCAGACCTCCCAGGTCGAGCATCGTGCACTCAGAGCTATGAGGCCTACCCTGCAGCTGAATTTTAAACTGTCCTTCATCGATTAAACACGAACAACAATAAAACAAACCCAAAAACCATTCTCTTAAAACAATCAAATTTGCATGCCCCTATCTTTCCCATGAAAAAGGAGAACTGGTTATTATGGAAGAGGTTTTTATTAAACTTGTTGCCTATGCCATCCTTTTTTAAAATTCTTTTGATATTTTCCCCCTAACTTAACATTTATTCCTTTCCGCATAAAAGAAAATTTTGTCCATTTATGAGAAAATAAACTGAAATATGTAAGAAATATGACAGTTTTCCGTTTTCATTTATATGTTTCTAGGTATGAGGGAGGGGGCAAATTAGGAACTGATTTTAGTTGTGTTTTTTTCCACCTGGGAAAGTTGTATGAATTGGGTCTTTCTAAAATGTAGCTCCTACCTGTTTCCTATTTTCTCCATAATTCTGAATCTCCTGGTTTTAGAGATGAAAGCAGCCTTCAGGCACAGAAGCTGACCTTGTTCTCTCAATTGATTTTTTTGGGGGTTGAAAGTATAAAAAGAAAGCACTACCTTAAAAATATCCTCACACAAATAGAAAGAAATCTAGCCATAACTTTAAATGTAGCATCTGTGAAACTTTCTTCCATAAAGACACATAGACCAAATTTTCCTTTTTCATTTGCACCACTAGAAAGAAAGAAGAAGTTGGGCAAATGAAAAAAAATGACTGGTATTTTCTTTATCAAGTCTAGATTTTCTTTTTGACCTATCATTTCCAGTAGAAGTTTCATAAATATATACAGACATTCAATTCTAACATTCAAATAAGTATTTATAATATACCCATATTATGTCTAAAACTGGGTGCCCACAAAAAGAGCATCAACAGTAACAATCTTTAGAAGGGAAAAGAGTGATTTCTTTTTGTTTTTATTTTTTAAAGTCTCAGTATGACTGATAGAAATGGATTAACAAAAGTTCCACTTGGAAACAAATGATTTTCTTCATGAATGCCACTGTTGTATTCATAACAAATATTTAGTGAGTACATACTATATGCCATTAGGTCTCTGTTCTAGATGCTGGAGCCTGAGTAAGTCCACCCTGAATGAGACCGAGGAAGCTGGGAGAGTCTTTTCTTCTTTTGAGCTCGGATATTCTCTGGAAATATACACGACATGGTGCATCATGTCTGCCCCAGAGTATCCTTCTCAGGTCCTGATGCATAGGTTGTCGTCCTAACCTGGCTCACTTGTAACTGCTGACACTATGGCCAGGTGCTGTGTACTGGTGGATTGGGAGAGCAAGGTTGCTTTCCTATTTAGATTCTGGGCCTAAACTCTTCCTGGACTTCTTGCAGTAAACTCACCAAGCAGCGGCACTGTTGGCAATTCTGGATCCAGGTGTCCCCACTGTTGTACAAGGTTTCCCCATTTTGATGGAGGCACTGACTGCTAAGCCTTGGGTCGCATTCAGGGCAGCAAAAAAGATCAACCGTGGGATTCTCACAGTCACAGACCATCCGTCGACACATCACAAATCCATTCTGTATGAGAAGGAAGAAAAGCATTTATCAAAAGCTTCCATCTCTCAATATACTAACATACATATGTGCATGTCTGTGTGTGTTCACACACACATATATAATATATATTACACATATATTATATATACATATATAAATCTTAGATGTTGATTTGAAAGTTTAGATAATTTGCACTGTTTATCCAATATAATTGATTTTCTTTAAAGTTCCATTTTGTAGCTAACATGCAGAAACTACTCATGCTGGAGAACTTTCCATTTCCTTCCTACATACTATTTGAAGAAAAAGAAATTTTCCAGAAATGTCCTATATACAATAATAACCACTACATGATCCTT
>NW_005370683.1:4810604-4837203 GCF_000412655.1 Myotis brandtii
ATGTGTGTGTGTGTGTGTGTGTGTGTGTGTGTAAACATACATGTACTTGTTTATGAGGATAGTAATTTGAATGCTAACTAAATTTTGTTTTGTTAGGGCATGTGTATTTAATAGCTAGTCAACAAGTCTTACATATTATTAAGTTTATGGAATATTTTAGACCTTATGTTTTTGTACAAACTGTTTTCAACTTCTTTTATAAGAGTTGAGACCTTGGTACATAGTATTATTCATTTAACTAAAATTTAAGTCTCCATTATTAACTGGTTACATGTAACAGAACATCTAACTAAAACTAAAATATATCCCAAATAGGTATTTTTCACTCCTAGGCCATCACATGTCCATTCTGGCTTCATTTATGCATTCATTCAAATGTGATGTGACTATGAAAGCAATAGCATAGTTAGCAACAACATTTCATCAACAAGTGACAGATAAACACATTGTGGCATTTGCATACAATGGAATACTATTCAACAATAAAAAGGATTGCTTTGCTGATATATGCCATGAATACCAATGAATGTCAAAAACATAAAGCCGAGAGAAAGAAGACAAACACAAAGGAGTATATACTATATGGTTCCCCTTAATGAGGTGTTTTCTTGGGGCTAGGGATATGGGACTAACTAAGAAAGGACAGAGGCAACTGTTTGGGTAGATGAAAACATTCTATTAATACTAATGGTGGCTATATGGACATATGAATTTTTCTAAGTTCATTAAGCTGTTCACTTGAAATCTATGCACATCACACCTCAATAGAAATGATGAAAAATTGTTATTGGTACTAACCTGACATGAGCACACAGAGCACCGGTCATTTTCCAACACCCAAATCTGACCGTTGTGCTTAATTTTCCCATCATGGATGCAGTCCCCTGTACAATTCTTTCCGTGAGGACATCGGCAATCATATCCACCATCCAAGTTAAAGCAAATGGTATCATTGGTGCAGCTGTGCCTGCCGGTCCCACACTCATCGATATCTACGGCCAAGAAAAGGCAGCAGGCCCTGTGCTTAGAATACGCTCAGTTCCAACCACGGCAGTCAGGCAAGTTGTGTCCTGACATGGAGCATACATTCATTTTCATCTTTCTGGCATGCACTTCCTACTAAATGCTGGCTAAAGCAAAGCTCATCAGCTAGGGATTTCACAGGAAAATAGTCACGCTTGATTTCGAACACCAAATAACCTTGCTTACATTTTTGACTTTTATATCTCTGTAAATACCATTGGGCTTTATGAAACACGTTTTTTGAAAGTTAAGAATAGGACTCACTTTATCAAACAAAAATAGGTGGCAGTGAAATTCTAAAAGTGCCTATGATTTTTCATTGAGGAAATCATTCTCAATGTTTAAATGGTACCTACAGAAAATCCTTTCTTAGTGGGAGATAAAATGTCAGGGAAAGCCTGAGGCATTTTATTCAATTTCAAGCCCCATTCACACAGCCCTGGCTCCCACATATAAGCTCTTTTCAGCATTCTGCTTAGGTGTTCTTCCCTTACAGACTCGGAATTTCCACATTGTCCTTATACCTTCTCTTCACCCACAGAAGGGCAAGGTACCGTCAACAATTACCATGTCTCTCACAAAGAATCCACCTCTTGTTAACTTTTCCATTTCAGATGATCATCTCATCTCCTGCCTGACTCAATTGGCAACTGCCCCTTCTTCCCCCGACCTCACCCAGTCCATGGCCATCACAGCCTAAAGCATTTTCATACAGATGAAAAGCAAGCATCATGACCCATAGATCAGGGCCATAGGAGAGACATGATTCATTTTATTTATCCCCATAATTTAAAGGTCACAAGCCAAAATACATTTCAGGGATATAGTATGAGTGGCAGTAAGCAGTTATTTCCCATTTCATCTGTTTCCTCTGAGCAAAGGTCCAGGAAGAAAGAATTAAATCTTAACAGGGACAGTGGGTTAGAGAGAAGACGGAATGTGTAGCTCTTAAGTAGGAGGAATATACACTGATTTTCCTTCAAATTTTAAAAAACAGACTTTAATAAATATCTTTCTTAAGTGGTTTGATTTCAACAATATTGGGGACATGGACTAGTCAACATTATAGTTTAGCCATATTTAAAATCTTAAATACTGAAGTTCTGTTATATATGCATCCCTGAAAATAAACCACATGATATATTCCTCTCTATTTACTTTAATTTTTTTATTAGCTCCCATTTCAAGAAACCTATGAATTAAGACAATGGCTGAAAGATTTTTTTATTGTAACTACAATGAACTATTATTATTAGATTGATTTGCCAAGGATAATACTGCTTATAATTATAGACTACTAGAGGCCCGGTGCACAAAAATTCATGCACTGGGTGGGGGTGTCCCTCAGCCCAGCCTGCCCCCTCTCACAGTCCGGGAGCCCTCAGGGGATGTCCTCTGCAGGAGGTGACCAGGCTGATCAGGGAAGGCACCACCCCCATCACCCTGCCACTGCTGCCGGCTGCCACATGGCTGCCTGCCCTTGGCCTTTGCAACTGCCACGGCTTTGTCCAGAAGGACATCGGGAAGGACGTTTGGCTGTCCGGTCTAATTTGCATATTATGCTTTTATTATTATAGATGATCAAAAGGAGAACTGTTAGCCAGTATGAGGATACTTTAAAATATTTTTCAAGTACACTGATTAATATATATTTTTTTCAGAGCAGATAAAATTTTCTCCTGGTAATGGGAATAAAAATTTTAAAGTAGCTCTATATTTGGTCTATTCAGAATAATAAGGTATATTTGATGAGCTGATCTTCATCTCCCATTAAATACTCTTATAATTAGGAATTATAGTAAGCAGGATAAACATTAATGGTAGCTATTTGGTCCCTTTGACCACAAATTCTACAAAAACCTCTTACTACATAGCGCTTTAAATACATGCTATTAACAACAATATTCCATCAATGGCTATGGTTGGATTTTTATAATCTTTTCATTTTGCCTGACATTTAAAGTAAAAGCTCTGATAAAAGGTAATGCTTTTTTCCCCTTCTGGGCAGAGAGAGTCCTCGGCAGACAAAGAAGAGATGTCCAGGGACCTCCATGCTCTGAAACAAGGGACACCCATAACAATTTAAAAAAGTAGACTAAAAAGCTGCTCACAACAGGCTGGCAAGCACTTGTCATACGTGGAGAAATGTGTAGGCAGAAACATCGTAATGGACTAAGCATTATCTTTTGTTATCCAATGGGATTTGAAATAATTTGAACTCATCTTGCCTCTTCTGCTTCTCTACACTGGGTTTCTCATGGCAGAGGCTATTTTCAATTGAGTGGCAGTATGGAATGTTGGAATTCAGTTTTACTATAATGTATGGTTCCTAAATTAAATATGCATAAAGGGAATATATTCTGCTTTGAAAAATCAACTATGGAATGTAAAAATTCCAACTTTAAAAATATCGATAGCTCCTTTAGTGAGTGATTAAAAAATAATGTTGCTAAATCCAATGGTCAAGTCTCAGTTGTCATCTAACCTGATCGAGCAGCAACATTTGACATAGTTTATTCCCTCTCCCTGGTGAATTTTCTTTACTTGCCTCCTATCACATGCTTCCTTGGTAGCTCTTGTAGGATCTTCTTCCCACATACACACTCCCCAGGTGTAACAACTAAACTATGAATAAACTTTACTCAAGCAAAGAAATGGCAAGGAGTGGTCAAATCAGAGGCAACTATTTTCAAAGACACAATGTTTAGAGCCATCGAGATGTATTTAAGGAATAGAAATGTTGATATGACTTGAACGTCCAGGGAGAGCAGAATCGGTAAACATGCAGCTAAAGAGGTAGACAGGGCCCAGGTAAAGGTCATGTTAAGATATGTGAACTTGCTGAAACCGGTTTGGCTCAGTGGATAGAGCATCGGCCTGCGGACTGAAAGGTCCCAGGTTCGATTCCGGTCAGGGGCATGTACCTGGATTGCGGGCACATCCCCAGTGGGGGATGTGCAGGAGGCAGCTGATCAGTGTTTCTCTCTCATCGATGTTTCTGGCTCTCTGTCTCTCTCCCTCCCTCTCTGTAAAAAATCAATAAAATATATTTTAAAAAAAAGAAATGTGAACTTTATCATAAAGACAATATAATGTCATTTTAGAGAATTCAAAAAAATCATAATCAGATATCAATTTTAGAAAGATTTCTTTGGTTTCATATTGGGAAAGGGATTTGAGTGGATTAGAATTTGAAACCAGGAGAATAATCAATAGGCTCTTTCAGTAGTCCAGGCAAGAGACGGTCATCTCATAAAAGCAAACCCGTATATAGTGGTTGTATTCCCCAATTCTAAGTACTTTTATATAATGGCTCATTTAATCCTCACCACACTGAGGAAGGGACAGTTATTATCCCCTTTGTACAGATCATGAAACTGGGCATAGAAATGTTGCATAACATCCCTAAGGTCACACAGTCAGTAAGGTATGGAAAGACCACGCAGTCAGTCTCCAAGTCTGTGCTCTGAAGCACAGTGCCGTACTGAATGGGAGCAGTGGGGATGCACAGAAAGAAAAAATGACGATACAATCTTCCAAGAAAGAAAATGACAAAGATAAAGCAACATAGTGACTTCTTGGCTTTAAAGATTAGGGAAAGGTAGCGATCATGAACGATGTTCAGATTTCTGGCCTAGAAGATGTGGTTGATGATATTTCCAGAGAGAAAGGCAAGATTTTGCTGAGGAGTAGAAATGGGTGGCAGGGATGAGGAAAGACATGAGTTAGTTTAGAAAACTGAATTATACTTTCCTCGGGGCTTCCAAGTAGAACTGTCTTACCTGTAAGTAATTGGATATATGGGGCTGGAGTTCAGAAAAAGGACTGGGCTGAAATATGAATTTAGTGAAGGTATACTTTCATCATTTCCTTTCTCAAAAATTGTCCTTCAGACTCCAGTTCAAACTTCTTCATAAGGCATTGAAACTTATTTCCTTTGCTTGCATTCTCTTTTCCTATCTCACCTTGCGAATAATCGAACCCGACTTGAAGCCCTAAAACAAAGGCTAGATACGCAAGCCTTTCTTGATCCCAAACAGGAAATAATTTCTCTCTTTGTTTTCTTATAGGCCTGAATTTATATTTTTCTGAAATATTTATCATTTTCAAACTTGTAGCTTTCTCTTCTATTAAAAAGCTCACTACAGCCCTGGTCGGCTTGGCTCAGTGGATAGAGCGTCAGCCTGTGGACTGAAGGGTCCCAGGTTCTATTCTGGCCAGGGGCACATGCCTGGGTTGTGGGCTCGATCCCCAATGCGGGGGCGTGCAGGAAGCCGATCAATGATTCTCTCTCATCATTGATGTTTCTATCTCTCTCTCCTTCTCCCTTCCTCTCTGAAATCAATAAAGAAATATATATATATATATCACTACATTCTATCTTCTGTAACAGTTTTTGTTATACAAATTTTATCTCTTCTACAAGCTGAGAGAAATGACAAGAAAGTGAAATGTGAGCATGAAAATAAAATATTACTATGGAAAAAATACGGACTCAGTAGAAATGATGATGTGGACAAGGAAAATGTTACTCTGGCATATTACCTGAGGATTAAGTGTCTATGCCTCTGAGATAAATGAATGAACAAAACAGCATACACTTTGTATGAATGTAGCTTACCAACATGTATGTTGTAGATTATACAACTGAAGCCTAAAAAACAGTGAAATGGTGCATAGTTATTTATTGAAGTCTTCAAGTATGAATCTCATACTTCATAGTAATTGTAAATCCACTGCTGTGGCTTTGAAATGCTCTTTTTTATTGTTCAACAACAAAAACATGGCACCTTCTCAGAAATAACTATCCTCTTAAAACTGCACCCTTCCATGTACTAATGTTACAATTCTATAAATCACTGAAATTGCAGTAAATGGATAGGTGTTCAGAAGAAGCATTTTAGTCTTTTAAATTTTTAAAAAAATTTTTATAGCATAGGTGGGTTCTTTTAAAAGACTCCTTCACAGCACACTGACTTCTGAAAAGGTAGTATATTTCTGTGGTAATCAGTTGAAATTCTTATTTTTTCAAAACCATAATTCTGGAATGATTATTCTTTTGTTATCTTCCAATAGAATTTATAATGTTTCTGTGTAAGCATCTGTGTAAGCATCCCATAGAATATTTTACTTCATTATCCTCATCGTTATTATGTGTTACTTTAATGGCTAGTTTAATTCTTCTTGTTATTTCCTGAATACTCATGAATGCACTAATTATGTTTTGTCCTGATCATTACTATATATACGTAAATATATATTTACTTCTAACTTAGCTACTCTCAATCATACTATATATCTACTTTTAACATAGGTTATGTTCCTAACACACTTCTGATTAAAATATCATCTATCATACATCTCATATCTTTGTTATTAGAAAAATAAAGATATCATCTACTAGGTTCTACTGCTATAGACACTGATGACTGACAAGCAAACAAATTCTATGACTCTTTTTTAAAATTTTCCCTCACCTGAAGATATGCTTTTTTATTGACTTTTAAAGAGAGGAAGGGGGGGGAGAGCGAGAGAGAGAGAAACATGGATCAGTTGCCTCCTGTACATGCCCTGACTGGGGATTGAACCAGTAGCCAGGGTATGTGCTCTGACTGGAAACCAAACAGCCACCTTCAGTGTATAGCAGTGATGGCGAAACTTTTGAGCTCGGCGTGTCAGCATTTTGAAAAACCCTAACTTAACTCTGGTGCCGTGTCACATATAGAAATTTTTTGATATTTGCAACCATAGTAAAACAAAGACTTATATTTTTGATATTTATTTTATATATTTAAATGCCATTTAACAAAGAAAAATCAACCAAAAAAAATGAGTTCGCGTGTCAACTCTGACACGCGTGTCACAGGTTCGCCATCACTGGTGTATAGGATGATGTTCCAACTAAGTGAGCCATACTGGCCAAGGCAAGTCTATGCCTCTTGAAGCTTATGCTCTATAGCAGACAATAAGGAAGGAAACAAATTAATATATACAAACATTTCAGGGAAATTTATAACCTCTGTGAAGAAAAGTGAAACGGTAAGTGAATAGTGTCAGGGGTAAGATGCTATTTTAAATTGGGAGTCCAGGAGAAGCCATTTTAGAGAAAAATCTACATTAAACTTTTTTTTTAAGCAGGCAAAGATGTGGGGGAAGAACATTCAGGCAAAAAGAACAGCACATGAGAAGGGAATCAGTTTGGTGTATTTGAGAAGAGTTAAGGAAGCCACGCATCCATAACATATAGGCCTTTGTAAATCATTGTTAGGATTTGGATTTTACTCTGTGGTGAGTGAAAGGAGAAGCTGGTAGGGTCTGTGAGAAAGCCAGGAGAGAGTGCTGTCCTCAAAGCCAAGTGAAGAAAATCGTTTCAAGAGGAAGAAATGATCAACGGGGCCAAATGGCTGAGTCATCAAGCAAAGAGAGTAACAGACCAGGGGGATTGGCAAGTGGAAATGGTTATTAATCCTGGAAGGAGAGCATTCACTGCAGCAGTGACACTCAGCTTCACTGGAAGCAGGAAAGCACAGGTAACACGGCTAGAAAATTCTTTTAAAGAGTTTTACTCTAAAAGGGAACAGAAAAATAGGGAATCGGGTGCTGTCAAGGAAAGTTACAATGTCTTTGTTTTTGTTTTATTTTTTAATGTGGGTGCTACTCCAGGCTGTTTGCATGCTAATGAGAATGATGCAGTAGGAAAAGAGTATTTATGACGTCGAAGAGAAAGTGGATAGTACAAGGGCAGAGACCTCATGTAGGTGAGAGGGAATGAGATGCAAGTTACAATGGAGGGTTTAATTTTTGATAGGAAAAATAAAACTTCATTCAGTGAAACAGGAGGGAGGGAAAGCAGCAGATAAAGACGTAAGCGAGAGTTATCCGGTATAGCTCCTGGGGCAGAAGTGAGGTATTTCTGTTTTCTCAGTTAAATAAGAAGAACAACCATCAACAGAAAAATGAAGAGAAAGGAAGTGCTATATAAGGTTTGAGGAGACTGGAAAAGGTATGAAATGGTTGTATCAGACAGTTGCAGGGGAAAGTTACCAAGGAAATAATACAGGAATGCTGGACAATGCTGATGGCCCCCAATGATCCTCAGCATTTAATATTTAGGCTCCTATATAATCCCCTCCCCCAGAATGTGGCTAGACTTATTGAGTCACTTCTAACAAACAAAATATAGGAACAGTGATGAAATGTCACATCTGAGGTTAAGTTATAAAAAAGCTGTGGCTTCCATCTTGGGCACTTGCTCTCTCCTGAATTGCTTACTCCAGGGGAAGGAAGCCAGCTCCTGTGTCTTAAGGCAGCCCCATGGAGAGGCTCATGTGCTAAGGAAACAAGGCATGCCAATAGCCACATGAGTGACCTCAGAAAGAGATTCCCATTATCTCCAATACCCCCCAGACAGGTCTTCAAGATGAGACCACGGACTGGCCAACCACTTAACTGTAACCTCATGAGAAGCCCCAAACCAGAGGCTTACATCTAAGCTGCTGTGAGATAATTTTTGTTGTTTTCAGCTGCTAAGTTTGGGGGGTAATTTGTTATGCATCAATAGATAACAAATATAGCCCACTTGAGATTTGTGGTCATACATTTTAAAAAACAGTGAGTGCAGTTACAAGTGTAAAGTAAAGTAAGATAGTCAGCAGAGGTATGTGGTTTTATACTCATATGTAAAAGGATGTGCAAGGATACCAAGCAGAATGACACACAGATTACCCCTAGAGAAGAAGTGGAAGGGATGGGGGAAGGGGGATGAACTAAAGATGCATTTTCAGCTTTCATGTATATGTTTCTGTATGATTTATTTATAATCAGCTTATATTCATCCTTTTTGTGTGAAAAATAAAAGAGAAGAGGAAGGCTTCTTTCTCATAATATACTACAGAATACAGGCAAAATAGTTTATCGGGGAAGAGCCAAATCACAATTTGATCTGCTCTAGTCCTTGGAATTCTCTATGGGGCTGGAAGTACTTACTCTGGAACATTAACAAGGGCAAGGGAAAGCCCTGAGACCAAAGTTAAACGGTTATATGCAGATGCCAGGCTTTAGCCCTTGGTAAAGTGTTAGTATTCCCATTCCTACGTAAAAATCCAGATGGCTCCTCTGCTCAAGGTCCAGAGCTCTGCAGCTGCTGGCAAAGCATGCTGGGAGCTTTGGCATCTATCACCCAAGTCTGTTTTACTTTTCTCTGTGTGAAAACCTTTAGAGGCACAGGGATAAAAGACATCATATCATTTAGGTGTCAACTACTGTTAAGTTAGCTTCTCCAAGGCTTTCATTGACTTTGTCATTTTAGCCACATTATTCTCTCAGGCTGTTACTCCATGAAAGTGTAAATACAAATGGAGAAAATGACTTTTTGAGACCTTTTTTATTCTTTATTCCTGTGCCTACATTTGATGGCAAATCCTTCCAGTGTGGGTGGCTTCCCTGGCAATTATTCACTGGGCTCTGCCAGCTGTTTAAAAACTGTGCCCCCTGACAGAGGGTACAGACAAGCAGAGTTGTTTGTCAATTCGCTGAAATGGATTCAAAATTAATGGTAAGTTGTCTATATATATATAAAACCCTAATTTGCAAATAGACCGAACAGCAGAACAACCGAACCACCAGTCGCTGTGACATGCACTGACCACCAGGGGGTGCATGCGGAACATGTGGACGTCGGCAGGAGGTGGCAGAGCGCGGAACATGGTGGGCATCGGCCATGACCAGATGGTGGAGCAGGTAAGTGGGGGCACCAGACCAAGGCAGGCACTGGTTGCTGTCATTGGGGCAAGCCTCTGGTGATTACTGAAAATTCTTTGCTCCTGTGCACCACCAGCTGCCGGTGTCCAGCACTGGTTCCGATCGACCCTGCAGGCTTCTCCACCTCCCCCTGCTCCTGAGGGGCGATTGGGGCAGCAGCCACCACTCACACTTGCTGATGGCACCAGCCCTGCTTGCACCCGCTTCTGGCACCAGCCCTTTTTGCTCTGCGCTGTCAGCGGGTGCGAGCAGGGCCAGCACCCTCAGTGCATGGGAGCAGCAATGGTGGGAGTGGGGCTGCTGGCAGACAGGGGACTGGGGGCTGCGGCGGGAAGGGCCAGGCGGGGGCATGGAGGAAGGGCCGAGACCTGACCCTGTGCCCACTACAGCCTTGTGGCCCACAGTTCCTTTCAAGGTGCACGAATTCATGCACTGGGCCCCTAGTCTATATCTATATATATAAATGCCTAAGTGACCATTTGACCGTTCAACTGGTAGCTATGACATGCACTGACCACCAGGGGGCAGAAGCTCAATGCACAGGCATGGAAACATGGAACAAACTGATGAATCTGAGAGGGAAGTGGGGAAGGGGGAGAGTGGGAAGAGATTAACCAAAGATCTTATATACATACTACAGGCCTGTTGCACAGATTTGTGCACCAGTGGGGTCCCTCGGCCTGGTCTGTGCCCTCTAGCAATCCAAGACCCCTCAGGGGATGCCAGTTTCAGCCTGATCCCCGCAGGCCAGGCCAAGGTCCCCTCAGGTGATGTCGGCCTGCCAGTTTCAGCCTGATCCCCGCAGGCCAGGCCAAGGGAACCCATCAGTACACAAATCTGTGCACTGGGCCTCTAGTTGAGTATAATCTGGTTGAGTTTTCTACTCCTATTAGACTAAAATCCTCTTTCAAGCAGGAATCATATCTTCTGTATTCAACATGAAACATTCACTAAACATCTCTTACTTTGCCAGACAAGTGATATGTTATTGTGTACTATGTATATTATATTTGGCTATATCACTATCATATCCCTATTACCCCCTTTTTCTCTCTATGCTGCTTTCCCCATCTATTTTTTCAAGCTTTTCTTGGGGGTCATATTTTGGGGGGCAATTCCAAAATGTATCTGATATTATGGGCTTATTCATCCTAAAACACACTCAATGGTTGCAAATATCCATAGAGAATTGGTTTAGTGTCACAAATTTTAATAATCTAAAAACTGATTATCATAGTTAGCAAGCAAAAGTTAGATTTTAACATATTTCCAATCACTGCCGTATAAGCACACAACAAAAATCACCAACTTAAACATTAGGTCAATAGCAACTATCTACCCTTACTGCATATTCCTCAGGTTCAAGAGGAGTTTTAAACTCTAGGTCTTCTCCTGTACTGACCTTCACATGACTCTCCACTGGGGGAAAACATTCCATTGTCATGGTAGCCATCTCTGCACTCACAGTGGTACCATCCAGGCAGGTTAATGCAATTGGCCCGGCTGTCACACTGAACAAAGCCATCCGAGCACTCATCAATGTCTGTGTGGAAAGAAAACAAAAATGGGCTGTTATACACTTGCTGCTTTTATCTCAAAGAAACAAAGATATTCTATTAACATTTTAGCACCAGCAAATCCTAAAAACCGAGGACACATAAGATTGTGAAAGTCCACTTGGTTATTGGAAGCTGTACAGAAAAAATGTAGTGGTATTAGTGGAGGAAAAACATCTAGACAGCTTCTCTGTTGCAAAAGTCATCCTGCTGTAGAAAATGGAAAGAAATTCTCTGTGATGGTCATTAGTGCTGCTCACAAAGTATTTCCAGCTCTTCTGGACACAAGCTAGGATTGCCACGGGACGTCCTAAAGCTAATTAGGGAGTGACATGTGTCCCTGCTATGCAGAGCCTTGGAGAAGCAGTGTGTGATTCACATGTATATTTTCCCCATCACAATGACCAGCAATGTTCTGATCAGCCGCAGTTCCCTAGTGAGGATGATGTGGGGCATCTTCCTTCTCTATTTGAAATGGACATACAGTATAAACAAGAAATCCACCTGTTTGCACTAAGCCACTGAGATTTTAGGGTCTTTTATTACTATCGGCATACCCTATTACAACCTCATCATCAACATATGGCTATAGCATTCATGCATCAATATCCTTCAAATTTCTGTCACTATTTAATGGGTTTCCCATATATTAGCTTATTCAACCCTCAAAAAATATCTTGCCATGTAGATAGCATATCAGACAAATGAAACAAAATGAGGTAAAACAATTATATGTGATTTAATGAAGATCACCTATATGTTCACGGCTGCCTGCAAGTAGACACAGAATAAAATTGGCAAAATTCCCTACACAAAGAAAGGTATGTATCTTGAGTCTCATATATTTCCTCCAGTGGTTTATTAATATTTCCAAATATTAGGAGCCCTTTATTCTCCTGGTTCTATTTGCTAAATAATGGGAACATCCAACCCCATCCAAGTCTCTTTCTTTGATCATAGAGGGAAAATTCCTAGAGTTGACTTACAGAATGTCCCTTTCCTCTCAAATACCTCTGGGTTCTGGGTGCTTTGGGGTTGACTCGGACCCTAAGTGATCTGATGGCACTGCACCACTGTACTAGTAGCTGTGAAAATATTCACATGCACTCCTCTCCCATCTTCTAGCCTTGTGTTGTGACTGAAGACTCTGACTGCCAAGGTAGAATAGCATTTTCTTCTACGCTTCCCACACCTGCGTCACAGTTCCTGATGCAGTGACCACCACGATGATGTCCCTCGTGTTGAAGGGAAATCCAGCTGCTATTTAGAGTCCTGCACCCCCGCCCCCCAGACAGTCCACTCCAGCTCAGCACAATCTATTTCCTTCCTAGTCCAGTCTCATCTAATTCCAAATTCTTGGAAGTATATGTTCCTTTTATTTTCTTTTCCTATGTTCAATTTTGAAAGAGATAATTTAAAAATATATATTTTATTGTTTTTTTACAGAGAGGAAGGGAGAGGGATAGACAGTTAGAAACATCGACGAGAGAGAAACATCTACCAGCTGCCTCCTGCACACCCCCTATTGAGGATGTGCCCGCAACCAAGGTACATGCCCTTGACCGGAATCTAACCAGGGACCCTTCAGTCCACAGGCCGATGATCTATCCACTGAGCCAAACCGGTTAAGGGCAAAAGAGACAATTTTTTAAAAATAAATGAATAAAGTTGTGTGTTTTTTTAAAGAGAAATAAGCCAACATTCATTTAGTTCTGATAAGCCCAGAGTCCCCACACTAAAACAAGGCACAAACTATTCTCTTAGATTAGGTAATAGGCCAAAAAATAGATATCTTATATTATTGCAAAAGTTTAACATTATTTCTGAACTATGGATGTTTTGTCTCTGTGGTTCCTCTTCTGAATAGTCAGTTCCTCAAGTCAGTTGTTCCCACCGTCCAAGTAATTCCTAGTGAGCAAATTAGCTAACCATTGACTTCCTGACACATGTGGATTGCTTCCACTTACTAAGGCCTCATAGGTTTTATGAAACAGCCTATTTGTATTTCAAAGGCCTCCCTAACTGATGAACCTCTGATTATAAATGGGATCAACATCCTTTGCTCATTCAGCTTTACATGGTCTTTTCTTCTAACGCAAATGATGCAGAAAATTGATTATGTCATTTCTTAAATGCATGGACAAAAGAAAATAGGTTGGGATTTAAGCTTTAGAAGTGAGTTTCTTGGAAGAAGGCCAGAAGGGGTATGTTTAGAATATCTCATTTTAGAACAATTTGGTCATTAGTGTTGGTGATTTGGAAGTAGCTGTTAATGGAACAGAGCCTTCTCCACTGAAGCAACTCTTGCATCTATATTTAGTCCTTTAATTTAGCCCCATTTTCTTGCCTGAACACAGTTGCAGAGTTACCTCAGATCCCACTACACACACACACACACACACACACACACACACACACACACATATATTCAATTTATTTTCTCTCATAACTCTTTTCAAACACAATTCCTACTCCTATACTGCCTCATCTCCAACTTCTTCAACTTCTTTTTATTTACAATACTAGATGCCCGGTGCACAAATTCATAGGTGGGCTCCCTTGGCCTGGCCGGTGATCGGGCTCATTGGGGCCGTCTTGCCCAATCCCAATCAGGGCTGATGGGGGTCAGCCAGCCAGGGAGGGTCCATGGGAGGATTCCAGGGCATGTCCAACCTTCTCACTCAGTCCCGATTGGCTGGACCCCAGCAGCAAGCTAACATACTGGTCAGAGCATCTGCCCCATGGTGGTCAGTGTGCATCATAGCGACTGGTTGAGCGGTCAAGCGGTTGAGCGGTAGACCAAACGGTCAACCGATGGGTCGGACACTGAGCATATTATGCTTTTATTATATAGGACTAGAGGCCCGTTGCACAAAAATTTGTGCACTCGGGGGGGTCCCTCAGCCCGGCCTATGCCCTCTTGCAGTCTGGGACCCCTCAGAGGATGTCCACCTGCTGGCTTAGGCCTGCTCCCTGGGGAATCGGGCCCAAGCCGGCAGACAGACACCCCTCTGGCAGCCCAGCAGCCCTCGGGGGATGTCCACTTGCTAGTGGGGAGCAGGCCTAAGCTGCAGTAGGACATCCTTAGCGCTGCTGAGGAGGCAGGAGAGGCTCCCACAACCCCCGCTGTGCTGGCAGCCATCAGCCTGGCTTGTGGCTGAGCAGAGCTCCCCCTGTGGGAGTGCACTGACCACCAGGGGGCAGCTCCTGCATTGAGCGTCTGCCCCCTGGTGGTCAGTGTGTGTCATAGTGACCAGTCATTCCCAGTCGTTCTGCTGTTAGGGTCAGTTTGCATATTACCCTTTTATTAGATAGGATAGAGGCCTGGTGCATGGGTGGGGGCCGGCTGGTTTGCCCTGAAGGGTGTCCCGGATCAGGGTGGGGGTTCTGCTGGGGTGCCTGGCCAACCTGCGTGAGGGTCTGATGGCTGTTTGCAGGCTGGCCACACCCCCTTTAGGGTGGGGGGTCCCCACTGGGGTGCCTGGCCAGTCTGGGTGAGGGGCTGAGGGGTGTTTTCAGGCTGGCCAAGCCCTCCAGCGACGGAAGCTCCCAGCCTCTCCTTTTTTTCTTTTTTTTTTATTCTGGGGTTTATTTACCTTCTATAATTGAAACTTTGTTGCCTTCAGTGGAGCTCAGAGCAGGCCGGGAAGCTTGGCTTCCTCCATCACTGGAGCAACCAAGCCTCCTGCTCACTTCAGCTCTGTGGCTGCCGGCCGCCATCTTTGTTGGGTTAAGTTGCATATAGTTGCTCTGATTGGCTGGTGGGCGTGGCTTAAGGCATAGCAAAGGTATAGTCAATTTGCATGTTTGTCTTTTATTAGATTAGATAGCAACCTCCCTTGATCTATAAATATGATCATTAAAGACGAATAGAAATGTTTTGCATTATATCACTCAGTAATTTGAAGACTGAGGATACAACATTTATGGGCCATATGTACTTTCATATACAGTTTGAGTATTATTAATTACTAAATAGTATTTAGAAGATGAATACATAAATGTATGCATCACTTGTTAATTTACTATTCACTATTTACTGCATGCCAATTATGGGCCAAGTACTTAGTGGTGGGGAAACAACATGCACAAACCAGAAGTAATTTCTGCCCTCACTAGGTCTACTATCTATCTAAATTATCCTTATTTTTTTTAAAAAAATTAAATTTATAAAAATCTGAATTTACATGCATGTAGCACAGTGTTTCCCAACATAGTCTATATCTATCACCATTGGTATAGTATTAGGTGATAATAAGCAAATCCTTTATTTTAATGGCTACATATTTATATCTCTGAATTGTTTCCATATAGCAAGTGATACTCATAGTACACTAGCAAAATTTAAATTTAAAAAGGGAGAGGGATTACAGAAACAATATCAAATAAATATTGGCATATGAATATGACAAAAATTATGAAGGGGTATACAAATGACTGGAGTTTAGAAAATGGCAAGATATGGAACACTTATTCACATTTCAGAAGGATTTTCTGAGTAATTCTTTAGGTAGTGAAAGGCCTTAATTTATTTAAAATATGACTCAATTTACAAAATATACAAGTATACATGTGTTATAGTTCAAATGATATACTTGCTATCATATAGGATAGTAAAGAAAAACTAGAAAAATATATTTGCTTCATTTTATACTTTCATGTTCCTGATAATTTTGATTTCTTTATGCAAACTTTCGACCTTGGTGAAAGACCATTTAAAATGAAAGTTTGCTTGAATTGCCAAAGCACACACTTCTCACCAGAAGGCAAGTTTGTTTGGCTCATGGATCTTTTTGAAGTCAGAGATCAAACAAACAGCCTCATCTGAAATTATTTGATGTACTTAGTTGCTCAGTAAGTATTCAGCAAGTGAAGAATTGCAATCTGATCCACAATTTAAGATTTCAGTATTTTTTCCCACACACAAATGTGGATATTACTGAGTTATAACTATGGATGCAGATATACGCTTTACATATTGTGTAATAACAGAAAACAGTAAAATTTTTTTGAAGATTTTATTTTTGGGGTACTTTCTTTAGGTCAGGTAAAACCAAAATTTCTATTTGAAATAAATATACAGAGAACAACAGACCTAGGAGAGAAAATTATTATTTTATTCCACATATGAACTATCAACTTTGAACATATTACTTTCCAAACTGAATAAAAGTATTCAAAAAGAGAATACAAGAGTGTATAAGCTCAGATGACTCAGTCTATATTATAAGGATCTAAATTTTGTACTCTGTAGGCACATTACATAAACAACTAAAAATAAGTTTTATGAAAAACTATAATTTCATTACATATTGTATCTTAGAGAGGAACTAGTTCCCACTTCCTGAGGGGCAATTAGAACATTTCCAGTAGCTACATTTAGAACAGCCAGCTAGTGATGATATTAAGATGCTGTCCCAAAGCACAGAGAACCTAAAATCCAAAAGATATTTAGCCATCCAGCAACAGCCATCAATAGCAGTCAGACTCCAGGGATCAGAATAGACTTAGGTAATAAAATTAGAAGGCACTGTTGAGGATAGATTTTCTAGAAAGCACATATGTTTTGAGGCGATCATCCAAAACAAACCAACAAGCAGAAAAACAAGAAGGGAAAGGGTGTGAACACAGAGAAGCTCACACATTTCCGAGTCTTTCTTCCTTTGTTTCCCTCTGGTGTGGGGATGAAGACCAGCTACAGTGGCACCCAGACTGCTGGCTTCAGAGGGAGCTACTGAAAATGGCTTTTGCCATAGCATTTAAAGGGTCACTTTAGAAAATGACAAAATATCTCTTTGTAAAAATTAAATGCAGTTATAAAATGAGATATGTGAGTGATAATCTCTCCCGCATACGTGATTTGTATTGTAACAACATAACTAAGGACAATAAAAAGTGTGCAAATGCCTAGAAATATCCATACCTCAACTAGACCCTAATCATTAGTTTATCCTGCATCCTTTTAAAGCTAAGAGAAACTGATTAGTTGCTACTCTATATGAATGAAAAGAAAATCCAATTTTTTCAAGTGAGCACATTATTTTTAATGGCAAAGTCAAATAATGAGTGCCATCTTTCATACTGTTTATTATTAATAAAAACCTGGCATCATTTCTCATAAAAATAGTACTTGAACTATTTACATAACTATCCTATGCCCTGGTAGTTAAATTATATTGATGAACAGCAGGCAAGTAAACATCCTCAAAACAAATTAATCAACTCTTGATTACCCACATGTGGATTATTTGCTTTCTAGATTATCTGCAGCATTTTTTTTTAATCACAAGGTCATTTCCCTCTCTCATTTGTTCAGCTTGTGGGGTATCTGCTTTCAACATTTAGATAGATGTGAGTGCTCAAGAAATGCAAACTCATTTGAGCATTATAGTATTTGCAATAACTATAGCAGATTTAGAAATAAAATACTGTCCAAAATTTTATAAGACTGATTTCTCAAATGAGCATTTTGAAAATAAAATATTATCAACATATGTAAAGAAATGTTTAAAATCATGATATACTCTTCACAAGTGGGGTAATATTTCATTACTTTGTAGTTCATAATTAGGAAATTATTGACTGATCCTTAAAAAAGCACAATATAATGTCATCATTACAGCATTTAGTCCTCCTAATAACCATATTCTTATCACTATGTTTTAGATAAAGAAGGGTGAGAGCAAACACACTGTCCAAGGTCACACAATAGACCAGAACTCTTTCAAATCCAAGTGCAGGCCTCTTTCTCCCACAGTAGGCTGCCTCTCAAAATCAACACTTGGCCAATCAGAAACAGCTAATGCTTTGAGATATCTCAGTGTATACCTTAAAGTGAGTGAAGTCCAGCTCTTCGGCTTGTTAGCTGTGTAACACTGACTATTTTACTAAACCTTTTGAGTTTTCTGTTTCTGAACTACAAAAAATCCTTCTTTCTCTCTCAACTGTTTGCTATAATGCTTCTGTTAGCTTTCCAAGGCCTCATAGAAGTGATATCTGGCTCATAACAGGCGTTTCATATGTGTAAATTCCACCTCCACCTCTAAAATAACCCTTCAGAGTATACAAAGCATGTTCACTTGTCAGTTGATTATTTGAAAAGGAGCAGAAGTAAATGCAGTTTTACAGGTTGGGTTCAGGCCAGAGAATATCTTTTCTTCTGTGGACAATTGGGAGCTACTGAAGAGTTAAAGGTAGAGTGATGTGGTCTAGGTACAGTTTGGGAAAAACAGGCAGTGCCTACATGTTGAACAGATAGGACTGGGCAAGACTAAAGGCAGTCTCATAACCTTATGAGCTGTTTTTCATAGTTTAAGAAAAAAATAATAATGATTTTAATTAGGGGGGGAAACAGTGGAAATAGAGATAAAGAAGCATGTGGGTTTCTTTTTTTTAATGCTTATCTTAAACTAGAGGCCTGGTGCACAAAATTCATGCACTGGGGGTGGGGGGGTTCTCTCAGCCCAGCCTGCACTCTCTCTAATCTAGGACCCCTTGGGGGATGTCAGGATCAGGCCTAAACCAGCAGTCGGACATCCCTCTCACAATCCAGGACTGCTGGCTCCCAACCGCTCGCCTGCCTACCTGCCTGATTGCCCCTAACCACTTCTGCCTGCCAGCCTAATGACCCCCTAACCCAGCCGTGGGCAAACTACGGCCCACGGGCCGGATCCAGCCCGTTTGAAATGAATAAAACTAAAAAAAAAAAAAGACCGTACCCTTTTATGTAATGATGTTTACTTTGAATTTATATTAGTTCACACAAACACTCCATCCATGCTTTTGTTCCGGCCCTCCGGTCCAGTTTAAGAACCCATTGTGGCCCTCGAGTCAAAAAGTTTGCCCACCCCTGCCCTAACCACTTCCCTGCTGGCCTGATTGATGCCTAACTGCTCCCCTGCCGGCCCAATTGCCCCTAACTGTCCTCCCCTGCCAGCCTGGGTCCCCCCCACTGCCCTCCCCTGCAGGCCTCGTCGCCCCAACTGCCCTCCCCGGCCAGCCATCTTGTGGCAGCCATCTTTGACCACATGGAGGCGACCATCTTGTGTGAAGGGCGTGGCGTCAATTAGCATATTCCCTCCTTATTGGCTGTGTGTGCCACCATCTTTGCAACAGTGTGAGGGTCAACTAGCATATTCCCTCTTTATTAGATAGGATTGGTATACAAGGCTCTTTCATGTCCCCTGCATTGACATCAAACCAGTTAGGTTTACAGTCCACGTGTCTAGGTACATACCATACAGAGGAAAAAAGATAAAGAGAACCTGATTTTTGTGTGTGGTTTCTGGAGTATTATCATTTTTTTCCCCTTGAGAGTCTTTGCACATGGAGTCCCTATTGCCTAGAATGTTCTTCTTTTTTTCTCATCCCCTCACCCAGTTAACTATTTCTCTTCTGACTGTGTCTCATACTTCAATTAATTTCCTTGAGAAAGCCTTTCTGACTCAAAGGCTATGTTAGATCTCCTATTGCCCATTGGTTTTTGTACTTTCCCACATGAGTTCATTGTATTTTGCCTTAACAGCAACTATCACGAGATATTTTTTGTTCTAAACTTGCAAATATTACACTGACTTAATGAGAAAAACTTCAATTCTAGAGAAAGTCCTCCTTATCTTTCTTCCTCCCATTCAAAAGTAGCTTGAGTCTGGGCTTTTTGTCTATCAATTTGTGAATTTCTCACCAGTAAAATAAACAAACAAACAAACAAACAAAAATAGGGGAGGAAAAGGTCTGCATTGATTCTATAAATTGATTTTGGGAGAACTGACACCTTTACATTAATCCATACACATGATATATTTCCCCTTTCTCTAATGATTTTATAGTTTTATATTATAGTCTTCATTGGTATCTGAAAGGATGTGTTATGCATATTTTGTCCATATTTATTTCTAAAAAAATTTTTGCCTTCATTTTTTTAAACCAACTTTACTGAGGTATTGTTGAGAAAATTATAAAGTGTATATTTAAAGTGTATAATGTGATGATTTGATTTATGGATATGTTGTGAAAGGATTCCCCCACTGAGTTAATTAACACATTTATCACCTCACATGTTTATCCTTTTTGGAGTGGGAGGGGGGTGCTGAGAACATTTAAGTTCTACTCTTTAGTAAACTTCAATTACACAATACAGTGCTATCAACTTTAGTCACCA
The DNA here is from genome assembly GCF_000412655.1 of Myotis brandtii. Lineage (NCBI taxonomy): Eukaryota > Metazoa > Chordata > Mammalia > Chiroptera > Vespertilionidae > Myotis > Myotis brandtii. Next base: position 4,831,104 of record NW_005370683.1, read on the forward strand.
TGCTACACATTAGATCCTCAGATCTAAATCCAACTTTACTGAGGTAAAATTTATATACAAAAACATCACAATAATTTCATGAGTTTTCACACGCAACCACTCTCATAACTAATATATAAAACATTTCCTTCACCCCCAAAGTTCCTAAATATTACAACAGTTTGAAAATATTAATTTGGATAGTAACTTAATGCTTGTCATTTTGAGTAAGCTGCATATGTACCGAGGCTACTTCTGTATTTTTTTAAACCACACCTTGAGAACACCTAGCAAAGTATTTAATACATTGTTACAGATTCATACACGCTTGCTGAATGACTGAGTGATATTTCTGTAATATCCAGTAACTAAGTGGCAACCCCACCTTTGCAATCAGCTGGGTCAGAGGGGGGATGCAGGCAGGTGTCAGCTTGAAAGCATTCACTGAGCTGCAGTAACAAGGTGGTACGATGACACTTCTCAACCTACTTCAAAAATTTATGTCAAAATGTTGACTAAATATTAAGTGGAGGAGAATGTGCTCGTTGCATATAGATGTATATACGTGTATACATATTTTAACAGGAAGAGCACAAGGCTTCTGATTAAAAACATTTGAAAATCTCTTCTTCCTCCCAATCTTATAAACATGATGTCAAAATAACAAAGTTTAGACAAACACAGATAAAAGGAAATCACCACCAGCTGGGAAAGAAAATTCAATACATATTTGTCTTTTCTTAAAAAATGGGATATAGGTCAGAGCCAAGGAAGCCACAGCCCAGAGTCTATATGAGCGGTGTGGTCCTACAGCTGATGAGGGCAGTAGTTTGCCTTGAAGGATTCTGAAGCTACTTGAAATAATACTTTAAACAATAAAGAATTTAAAAAATGATAACAAACATGAGTTTAGAAGGAATAAGTAAATATATATGTCATATAAAATAAAACTGCTTGCCCTGACCGGTTTGGCTCAGTGGATAGAGCATCAGCCTGCGGACTCAAGGGTCCCAGGTTCAATTCCGGTCAAGGGCATGTACCTTGGTTGCGGGCACATCCCCAGTAGGGGGTGTGCAGGAGGCAGCTGATCGATGTTTCTCTCTCATCGATGTTTCTAACTCTCTATCCCTCTCCTTCCTCTCTGTAAAAAATCAATAAAATATATTTAAAAAATAAGTAAATAAAATAAAACTGCTTGTTATAATATTTTATGATTTTGTTTAGATTTCTTTGTATACCTTTTCATAAAGAACTGAGGGCGAATTTTTGTCTTTATTTTAAAGATAAGATTATTAAATCAAAGTATTTAATAACACTTAAAAAATACCAGGCAGGGCTGCGGAGACCTGGAGCTGAGAGTAGCTGGGTGAATTAAAAGTCTAGTGATGAACAATCAACCCACCCACCTTCTCCCACCTGGAGCAGACTGCCTCAAGATAGCAATCACCCCTGAGGCCAGAGTGAATGGTTCCTTTGTAAAAAATAAGTAAATAAAACATCTGAAGGAAACTAAGGCAGCTGGCGTAGGAGTTGTCATCCTTTGGAACAAAGCCCCCTGCATGTCAGTATGTAGAGATCTCAAAGTGTAAGTAATTGGCTCCCTTTCAGTTCCCCTATTGTAAGTCTGCCAGTCAATAAACTTTACCTCATTATCAAAGCCCAAAGTCAGTGTTTCTATTTCGTCACTCTTGAAACATTAATGTGAAATCAAAAAACAAGAAATACTTGGGAAAAGTTTATAACAATATAAGAGAAGAACCAAGATACACCATCAGAAAAACTAATCTCGAAGGAAATAGAAAAAATTCACAGAACAGAACTTAAAATATTTCTTATTAATATCTTCAAATAGATTTGAGAAATTATTTCATCCATAAAAAGGACAGTGCTATGAAAAGAGATAATTAGAGAGTTAGAAGCAGTTCTTGGAAATTAAAAATGTGATAGCTGAAAATTTTTAAATGCAACATAAGGCCTGGAAGAGCAAGTAGAAATAGTATCTTCAAAAGTATAACATGGAAAATAGACGAAAAGTGTGATACAGTACAAGCAAAGAGCATCAACCCCAAAGTACTAGCTTCTGACTAAAGACAAATTTCATACCAAGAAAAGAGAAAATCAATGGAAGGAAAATATCTTTTAAAATAATAATAATTGAAGAACTTTCCATAGAACTGTAGCTTTTGGATTTAAAGGCCCCAGCAAAGTCTCCCAATAATAGTGACATGACAGTCAATACTCAGTGAAGGCTTACTATGTGGCGGCCTCTGTTCTCTGTGATTTACCTACATACACTCATTTGGTGCTGACAGCAGTCTCATGAGGAAGGAAATATTATCACTCTCCCCATTTTAAAGAGGAAGAAATATAGACACTGAGAGTTTAAGTAATTCTCCTTAAGGGTATGGAGGGGCAAAACTGGCATTTGAACACAGACACCCTAGGTACAGAGGTCAAACCCTGGCCCCATACACAACACTGTCTCACCAATGAATGAAACAAAAACCCACGTCTAAACACACACTGGGAAATTTCACAATAAGAATAAAATACAAATCTGAATAACTTCCAGAAGGAAAATAACAGCCAAGCTTCATTTTTCTCACTTGCAGCACTGTATGCTATAAGACAGTGAAGCAATGATTTTGACCCTAGAGTTCTATACTCAGCATAACCGTCTGAAGGCAGAATAAATATATTTAATATATAATTCCACAGAAAACTTATGCACATTTTAGGCACCATTTTAAAAAACGATTTACTGATGATACAGTCCAGTAAAATAAAGGACTACATCAATAGTTCACCACTCCTTGAAAAACTTCTCACTTTGCAAAGAAACACCACTTTCTCACTTCTCCTCTTACCTCAGTGGCCTCTATATTTTGATCTTCTTTCCATAGCTTAACTTTACAATCTACAAAAGTTTGGGTTCCCCAGAGATCTATTCTCAGATCTTTTGTCTTCTATCTACTAACCTTTTTGTAATTTTATCCAGGACTAGGGTTTTAAACACCTAAATATCATCGATACCTATAGTGGATTCAATTGTGTTCCCTCAAAATTCATGTCTGCTTGGACTCAGAATGTGACCATATTTAGAAATAGGTTTTTTTGCAAATATAATTAAGAATCTTAGTATGTAATCTTATTGGATTTAGGACAGGCCCTAAATCCAATGATTGGGGTCGTTATAAGAAAAGATGCAGAGTGAACCACAAAGAAAGTCAACATGGAGACAGAGGCAGAGATTGGAATTACATAGTCACAAGCTAGAGAATGTCTGGGGCCACCAGAAACTGGGAGCAGCAAGGAGAGATTCATCCTGGAGCCTTCAGAGGGAGCATGGCCTGATCATACCATAGATTTTGGACTTATAGCCTCCAGAACTATGACATCACAAATCCTTTTCTTTTATTCTTTAAAAATTTCTTTAAATTTATTTTCTTTATTGATTAAGGTATTACATATGTGTCCTTATCCCCCCATTGCCCCTCCACCACCCCCCACTCATGCCCTCACCCCCTTGGTGTCTGTATCCATTGGTTAGGCTTATATGCATGCATACAAGTCCTTTGGTTGATCGCTTCCCCTTACCCCCACCCTCCCCTACCTTCCATGATCTCACTCATTTGTGGAATATAATGAACAACATAAACTGGTGAACAAAAACAGATCCAGAGACAGAGAAGCATCGATCAGACTGAGATCATAAATTCTTATTTTAAGTTACCCAGTTTGTGGGACCCTCTTTATAGCAGCTTGAGGAAAATAATACATTAACTCATTCAAATTTTTAACCAGACACCTCTTTTCTCTTCCAGACCTGCATATTCCACTTCTCACTCCATCTTTCCACTCAGATACCAAAGAACTCCTTCTTGAATCTTCCCTATCTCAGAAAATGGCAGTACCATCAATTTTTAGGCAAAACTGTAGCTTTATTTTTAATTCCTCTCTTTCACTCATATCTCTTTATCAAATCTATCAACAAACCTTATTGGCAATGGCTTCAAACTATATCCAGAATCAAATTATCACTTCCAACTCTCTTCATGCTTGCCAGTGCAGTCCATGTCACCCTCATCTCTCACTTGAGTTAATATAACAGCCTAATGAATATCCCTGGTTCCATTTTCTCCTCCTATAGTCCATTCTGATTTCATAGCAGCCAGGTGATTCTTTTAAAACATATGTCAGATTGTGCCATACCTCTGCCCTGATTCTATCTCCCACTCAGGAAGGATGTTAGGAGGGAAACAGATTGGGGAAAAGCTGTAGGGCACATACACTATTATCAACCATTTTCTATTTGTAAGTCTGGGGACTACATTTCCCAGAAGCCATTTCTCTGTCTGATTCTGTGTTAGAGTTCATCAATGAGAGGAACTCCTGAAATTCACAAGAAAGAAGCAGAGAAGAAGCCATTGTTCTTAGGAAGTCATGGCAGTCGGTGTCAGTGGTTCACTCCTGGGAGCTCTGGCTTCTTCACCAGTTCTCAGGTGGCAGTCTGAAGTGATTCTTGAATGTTTTCCAAATCCTCTGGCTGTGGCCTTACAGACCTCACTCCTCCAACCCCTCCCACATCTGTAAATGCTAATTCCTAGATAAATCTCCTTATTCCCATACTACTTATAGTGGCTGTTTTCCTAATTGAATGCAGACTGGTACAGAAGTCTATAGACTGAAGAATATAATGAAGAGGTTTTTTTAAAATAATAAATGCATGATGAAGTATTAAAGGAAAAATATTATCAACTAGAGGCCCAATGCATGAAATTCGTGCAAGGGACTCCCCCCGCCCCCCACCACCACTGTGGCCACCTCTGCCTTGGCCCCTGCCCTCCGCGGCAGCTGGGGGCCTCTGCCGCCTCTGCCTCCTCTGCCTCAGCCCCTGCTCACCACGGTGGCCAGGGGGCCTCTGCTGCCTCTGCCACCTCTGGCCCCTGCCATTGCGGCTTCATCTGGAAGGTTGTCCAGTCTAATTAGCAAATAACGTTTTTATTATTATAGACCAGTGCATGAAATTTGTGCACAGGAAGGAGGGGTCCCTCAGCCCAGCCTTCACCCTCTTGTAATCGGGGCCCCTCGGGGGACATCCCTCTTGCAATCTGGGACTGCTGGCTCTTAACTGCTAGCCTGCCTGCCTGCCTGATCACCCCTAACCACTCGCCTGCCTGCCTGATCACCCCTAACCACTCGCCTGCCTGCCTGATCACCCCTAACCACTCGCCTGCCTGCCTGATCACCCCTAACCACTCGCCTGCCTGCCTGATCACCCCTAACCACTCGCCTGCCTGCCTGATCACCCCTAACCACTCGCCTGCCTGCCTGATCACCCCTAACCACTCGCCTGCCTGCCTGATTGCCCCTAACCACCTCTGCCTCAGCCCCCACACCTGGAAACCAGGCTTCCCTCCTCTGGCTGGCCACAAGCACCCAGGACCCCGGGCGGCTTCACCTGGGCCCTGGCTTTTTCAGGAAGGGTCTGGAATGACATCCAGAAGAGGTCCGGTCTATCCAGTCTAATTAGCATATTACGCTTTTATTATTATAGATTAGAAACTTCAAGAAAAAACAAAATAAAATATTTTAAAGATAAGAAATACTATAGCCCAATTGCCTCTTGATGTATAGTTAATGGGTTGCTCAGTTGGTTGGAGCCTCTCCAGGTGCTTGAGGGTTGCAGGTTCTGACTGGGCTGCAGGAAGCAACTAATGAGGCATGATTGGGTGGACTAGTGGGTCAATGTTTCTCTCTCTCAATCTCAATCTCTCCCTTCCTTCCTCTCTCTCAAAAATCAATAGGTCATATATATATACACACAGGATGGGGCAAAATAGGTTTACAGTTATGAATATGCAAAACAGTTTATTCTTGTATTATTATTTATTAATTATTGTATTATTTTTCCATAAGAACAACTGCCCCACTGTGTATACTATTATCTCTCTAGTAAACAATATTTACATGGTCACAATAACATAAACTGTCGGAAGCCGGTCCATCCTTGCTGCTTGACACAGTCGCTGCAGGGAAGAAACATTTGCACAGCATATGTTTCAAGGGACCTGGCATACTGTTCTTAATATGTTTGCTCCCCTTCTTAGCGCTATGTGTT
>NW_005370683.1:4837451-4854362 GCF_000412655.1 Myotis brandtii
AATGGAGATAACAAACTAGCCCTAACCTTTGGAATAGAATGGATAGGATTAAAATCAACAGAACTAGATGGAGATGGGATTTTTGGCAAAGGTCAGATAAGAAACTATGGACATGAAACAAGGAACTGTAGAAGGTCAAGGGAGGACCTAAAACATACCATGATGTGACTATAGAGGCATGCTTATAGGATCAAATGGTATAAATGCAGATGTAACAGGAGAATAAAGGGAGAACCCAACTATGCTGATCAACTGAATGCTGTCTCTGTGTCCTTCATTCTTCGTGGACTCCGTCCTCACCTTTGGGAACTCCTGGACCACTGGGGCTGGACCCCGGCAGTAAACAATATGAATTTTCAAATTTTAGGTCCAACTGAGAGAGGGCATGGGGTATTTCATTATGGTTACTGAAAAGAATATATCTATCAATTCTGAAATACAAAAAGACAGAAGTTTGGAAAGGGAAATTGGGAAAAAGCAGAAGACAGGTTGGTAAATGGAGGTGACTGGCAGGACCAATTTCTTTATTTTACATAGTGAGGAATCAAGAAAAACTATCTATAGTAGATAAAACAAAAAATGAAGGTGAAAATATATATTGCTGAAGGCTAAAAAGGTAACTTTCATTATGCTGGGGCTGCACCCCGGCAATAAACAATATGAATTTTCAAATTTTAGGTCCAACTGATAGAGGGCATGGGGTATTTCATTATGGTTACTGAAAAGAATATATCTATCAATTCTGAAATACAAAAAGACAGAAGTTTGGAAAGGGAAATTGGGAAAAAGCAGAAGACAGGTTGGTAAATGGAGGTGACTGGCAGGACCAATTTCTTTATTTTACATAGTGAGGAATCAAGAAAAACTATCTATAGTAGATAAAACAAAAAATGAAGGTGAAAATATATATTGCTGAAGGCTGAAAAGGTAACTTACATTAGGATGAATGGAAGGGTAGTGATATAAAGGAGGTAAACTCTCACCTATCATAGCATATTTTAGTGATAATGTCTAAAATTAACCAATTAAATAAAGCATAGCATAACCATATTAGAATAATTGAAAGTGGTCCCTCTTAGCACCTAATCTCAACTGGAGTTTCATGAGAGAATTAAGTCCTGATGTCCTAAGGCATGGTGTGTAAGTCATGAATTAACTTCTCTCCTGTAAAGCTGGTATGGTACTAGCCATGTGAGAAATAAGTCTCTCAGGTCATTTTCTGGTTTTGTAGTTCAGATGAGGAACTCATAAAGGCTGCTAGAAACTGATCAGGAAGTATCAGGGGACTATTGCTTTTTATTCCAAGTTCTATGGTGTTTGATATTTTTTAACCATATGTCTCTTTTCTTTCATACACATAAAGACATTTTTAAAAAAACATTCAGAAGCTTCATTTTAGAAATGTTGAGTATAATAGGACAGCAATTATGCTAGTAGTGATGTCTAGATGAAAAGAAAAATGAGATGGGAACTCTGGAAAAAGATCAAAACTTGTCCAGCTGGCATGGCTCAGTGGTTGATCGTCGACCTATGAACCAGGAGGTCACAGTTCAAATCTTGGTCAGGGCACATGCCCTTGCCGGCTTGATTCCCAGTGTGGGGCATGCAGGAGGCAGATGGTCAATGATTCTCTCTCATCATTGATGTTTCTCTCTCTCTCTTTCCCTGTCCCTTCCTCTTTGAAATCAATAAAAATATACTTTAAAAAACAGAAATAAAAAACTGGAGATATTAGGGTCTCAATCAGAATTGATACTACAAGATGCTACTAAAATTGGAACAGGTTGGATGAAACTACTAAAGTCGAGATTATAGAGAGCCAAGAAAGAATCAAGGAAGAAGGACTGCAGGAGAAACTGTTGGCAGGGAGGTGGGAAAACCAAGAGAGAAGAGAGGGCTGTCAACGATGTTTAGGAGAATTTCCAATAACCTCTTGATTTATAGTTAAGAATAAATGCTTCTAGTATAACAAAGAATTGAAAGTCCCTCTGATGTCTGAGCAACAAGTTGAACCAAGCATTTAATAAAATGAAATTCTAGAAACCTCTTAAAGCTTAAAAATCTTTGCAGCTTCTTCTTTTTTTACAAGGTAGCTAAGGCATTGGATATGAGACTTAATATATTTTTACTTATTCATTTAACAAGTACATATCAAATGTCTATCATCAAAAATACAGCAGACATTATGGAGATATACACAAGAGCTCACAGTCTAATAAAAAGACACAGCATTAGCACAAATAACTCAGATACAAGGTAGATATCATGAGGCCTGTAGGAATAGTACCAATGAAGAAATAGGTGAATTCAGAAAAAAAAAGACATTATCTCATTCTGGAACTCTGATAAGGGAAACTAGGCCACTAGAGTAAAACACAGCCAGCAGAAACTTTCAGATATATTCCTTGCAAATACTAGCCAATTACTTACAACATTTATTCACTTATTTCATTGTACTCAAGTACCTACTATAAAGATAGGCATGCTTTTTTCATATACTAGATGATATTATAATTAGGCTCCCACAATAACCTGAGTATGAAGCATCTGCTGGTTCTACACTAATAAGTAGACTGCTCTTAATCAGGGCAAAAATAGGAAGTCTGATTCTTGTGCTTCTGAGCCACTTTCTAACAGCGAGGATTCGATTGTCTACTTGATCTACCTCGATTACTTCCAGAAGGACAAGAAGCTGATTTTCTCAAACCATCTAGTAGGAATAAGAGGGCTAGATTTTCTTTCTGTAATAATTAACTGCAAGCTTTCTAATTATTAAGATAGCACTAATTGTTAATACGCATTTTGCTGAGCTCACTTACTGTTTATTCAGGAAAATTTGCTTTGAATGGCATTCCAGGACTGATAATATGACAATCAAAACAGTTCTTCTGTATTTATTTGCAAGCTAACTGACAAACTTACATCAGTGAGGGAAGGTGGGCTCACTGATGCCAAAAAACAAGTAAATAGAATAGTACGGTTTCCATATATCTGAATAAGAAGTCACCTGATGGGGCTCTGAGTGGTCCTAACCATGAAAGGTACCGAAGGACAGCTTCTTCTGGCTTTCAGCGAGTGTCAGAGCTCTGACAGGCTCTCTACTTCCAAACCATTTTATTATAATAACTGCTTCCATCTCTGCTGAAACACCCATTAGCTTGATTCAGGTTTATCAGCCTCTAATAAAACATCACATCTCTCCCACAAAGATAATTGAAAGGAAAAAATGCCAAAAAGAAAAAAGAGTTGGGCAAATCTTAACTCCTTCCAATTATAATCAAGTAAACCAGCTGATAGGTTTCTTAAAGACAGGTTTGCTCTTTTATGGAGCTTTAAAAACCTCTTAACCACACTGACTGATGGCAACTTGTTTGGTCCTGTCAATATGAGGTCACTTAATCAAACTTCTTCCAGACTAATTATATTTTTTATTTCCTTTAACAACCTATTTCTTCATGATCAATCATATCAACTGCACAACCCAATTTTGTCACTAAGGCAACACCAAATGCTAGATCAAAGGGTTTCCAATCCTGAGTGCCTGATCTTACGGACGCAGCCTAATTCTGTACTTGGGCAGTGTATTTTTAAAAATAAAAAAATATATATATCCTTTAGTCCATATTTTTATGAGTACCTGAAATAATGGAGTAGAAAGGAGAAAAGTAACTGACATTTGTTTAGCTAAGTGCCAGGTATTTTATCGATCTTCTGTATCTAGTTTCCATTACATCATTATTTACTCTCTCTCTCCTCTTTATATTTAAACTAGAGGCCTGATGCACGAAATTCGTGCAAGAGTAGGCCTTCCTTCCTCCGGTTGCTGGTACCGGCTTCCTTCTGACACCCGGGACCTGGGACCCAGGCTCCCCTCGCAGCCCTGGCTTCGTCTGGAAGGACATCTGGTCTAATTAGTATATTATGCTTTTATTACTATAGATAGTGATCAAAGAAATGAGATGAAGGGACCCAAAAGAAAAATAATCTCTATATGAACAGAGCCACCACGAGTTACTTGTAGTTTTTTGTGGAAGCACGTGTTCCCCAGGTACTCATCCTGCTGCTGCTCAGAGGCAGGAGCCAACGTTCTAAAGGGGGTTGGTAAGAGGTTTGCCCTGCTAGTAATCTCAGTGCATTAGTCAACAACGGAGGCATTTGGAAGTCTAATTTTATTCATACTAGCTCATTTTTAAGCTGCTCAAGCAAAAAAAATGATCTAAATGCACTGTGATGAGGAAGTGATTGAATTATGGTAAATGGATAAAAATGGAATGCTATACAGCTTATTAAAATGATGTTTCTGAAAATTAATGACATGGAAAACACATGATAAAATGTCATATAAAAAGAAGCAGAATTAAAATTATGGGTAAAATATTCTAGTATGTAAATATGTATTTACATGTTGAATAAGATAGCAGCTAGCTCCAATTTGTAATACTGCAGATTATTTTTATTTTGCACATTTCTTCATTTTATAAATCTTGTTAAATTAAAAATACTTTGCTTTTATAGTTTAAAGAGATTTACACAAAAATATGGAGTGTATAAATAAAACCAGGATGGATAAGAAGAGTAGCTCATAGGCACCCCTCACGCAAGTGAATGTCTCAGGAAGCTGGTCAAGGCCGTCTGGTCTCCCTCCCACTGCATTCCCTCCACAGATCACAGATCCTATGCTCCAGACAAATATTGCCCCCTCCTTCCCCACATGTGACCTGGACTCTCCTTCCTCCAAGCTTTTGACTATAAGGCTCCTTTTCTCTTGAGCACATGTTCCTTCCCTTGGCTCATCAAAGTCTTCCCAGGTCTTATTTGTCCAGATGCCATTCCAGTTCTCTGGGTTCCAGTTCTCCTGCTGCATTTGATGTTGAACTTATCATAGTTAGGTCAGTGCCTGTTAGCCTTGCCCACCACCCATATTTATTGAGATATAATTGACATATTACATTGTGTAATTTTAAGGTATATACTGTGGTGATTTAATGCACTTTTATAGAATGTCCCAAAAAATGTATACACATTTTAACAGTTGATAGCTCAAATTTGAAAATGAGATGTATTTTAATAAATACTGCTTTTATAATTATTCAAATTATGTGTATACATTTTTTGGGACACCCTATACATTGCAATATGATTACCACCATAACATTAGCTTTTGGCCTATTTTGGCTTTCAATATGCCTTCCTCACTAAGTTTAAGCATGTCTAGCTTTTGATTTAAAATGAGATATTTTCCTTTCACTTGAACACGTAGAGGCCATTTCAGGCTCATTAACTGACCTAATTTCAATCTTGTTGTGTCTCAGGGACTAGGGAGCCCGAGGACAGGGAGAGAGATGGGAGAATGGCCGGTCAGTGGAGCAGACAGCACACACACACACCATTTATCAGTTAAGTTTGCCCCTGCATTATATGGCATAGCTCATGGCACCCCAAAACAATTGAACTAGTAACATTGAAGATCACTGATCACTGATGACTATAACAAATATAATAATAATGAAAAAGTCTGAAATATTGTGAGAATTACCAAAATGCCATACAGAGACATGAAGTCAGAAAATGCTGTTGAGAAAAGGGCGCTGATACACTTGCTCAATGAAGGGTTGCCACAAATCTTCAATTTGTGAAAAACACAATGTCCGTGAAATGCAATAAAATGAGGTATGCCTGTGCACCACATCCTCTTTATCCATTCACCCACTGATGGACACTTAGGTGGGTTCCAAATGAGAGCCCTCAGAGAGCCAGAGTCTTACATTATCATCTTTAAGTCCCTCTGTTCCTAGGAAACAGTCTGGTTACGGTAGACCTCAGTAAATATCTGTTGAACTCGGGTGCATTCATCCTTAACAAAGAGGTCTGATTCTTGAGTGGGAAGCATTTGGATTCACATATGAGTGTTTCAGAGCAATTGAAAGAACATTCATAAAATGAACTTATTTAAGCAATTGTATTTCTTCCAAGAAAATAATTCTGTAGTGGATTTCAGAACATAAGTTTCGGTCTTTTAAACTTTGGCTCACAGTGACTAGTACAAAACAAGAAGGACCTTGAAACTTTAAAATCAAAGAGAAAACATTACGAAAGCAGACCTAAAAATTAAACTATTCAACTTTTATGTGGTTTAAAGAAAATAATATATACTGATAGCTTCCATTTTGTTTTCAATTAACCAATAGTTTCTTTCAGAATTACACTAACGGTAACTACTTAGAAATTATATTTGGGACTTTAAAGCTAAATAATAAATATTAAATTTGTCCCACATTTTAACTGGAACTATTTCAAGTATAATACATTAAAAATTGCTGTAATGGAAAACTATGAAATCGATCACTCTAGCGCCGAAACTGGTTTGGCTCAGTGGATAGAGCATCGGCCTGCGGACTGAGGGGTCCCAGGTTCGATTCCGGTCAGGGGCGTGTGCCTGGGTTGCGGGCACATCCCCGGTGGGGGATGTGCAGGAGGCGGCTGATCGATGTTTCTCTCTCATTGATGTTTCTGACTCTCTATCTCTCTCCCTTCCTCTCTGTAAACAATCAATAAAATATATTTAAAAAAAAAAGAAATCGATCACTCTATACTTCTATTTTCCTATAGTAGATGTTTAAAAAGATAGGAAAACTTTCTGTTAACTAAGCTTTATTTATGCCCTAGTGGCATGTTCTCCCTAAGCCATAGAGATAGCTTCTCTAATTTTTTCCACTTTAATATATCCGATGTCTAGAGAATTAAATAGAAATGTAAAATCTAATAGGCAGGGAAATTACTTGATGAATTCTACCTCATGGGCTATACATTTTTCTACCTACGTATTTAATTTCATTATTTTGAAAAAATAGAGAATCATAGTACAAATCAGATAAATTCATGGGGAAAAATAGTATGTTCTCGGTGGCAAAGATTGCTAACATTTAACAGAAATGTATTTCTTCTTCCTTGGCACACAGCTAGACTACCTGAGTTTCAGCCAATGGAATACGAGCAGTCAAGGATTTTAGGAAGTAGGTGTGCTGCCCCCCCACCCCCTTTTTTCTTCCCATTCTGATGACTGGATAAAGTTAACAAGGTCTCAGGGAATGGGAAAAGGGGGTGGGAGGGGAAGAGAAGGAATTGTATTCCCTAAACTTCCCACCAAACAGAAACATCCACCTTGGACAGTTACATGAGAAATAAACTTCTATTGTGATTAAATCATGATGCATTTTGGCTCTGGCTCTATATGTTATTACTGCTAATATTCCCCTAATTCAATACCGTGCCCTACATAACCTACCTGATAACTCTATCTCTCTACCACACAGACACAGGAAATCTAAGTGTCATTTGTTGTGTGCTCTGCTTCCTGTTTCTTCCCCCCTTGAACATGGGTGCTATCTTTTCTAGAAGCATATATAATGTACATAAGCCATGGGTGTCTCCATTTATATTAATTAATTTATTCATTCATGCAACACATTTGACTGAGAACCTGCTATTTAGTAGACCTTGGGCATACATGAGTGAAGAGAATATGGGACCTGACTCTGAGAAGCTCTTAATGTAGCAAGAAATATAGATCTGTTTAACAGGAGTACAACCTGATGCAGTAATACGTGTGCTTCCTGTGTACCTCCCTTTCCCTCTTCTCTACAAATGGCATGGCATTCTCCTCTCCGAAGGTCCTTCGCTCCCTCCTCCATTACCCAGCCCCAGCTCACACAGAGTAAAGGGAGCCACCCATTTTGTAAACTGCAGCAAAGACTGGAAAATTCAGAGATAATCCCTGATGAATAGACTGGTTAAGGGTACTGGGGAAAAAAACAGGTGTTTTATGAGGAGATGATGCTACCCCATAAATCATCTCCTAGAAGGGTTTCTAAAAAGCCTCTACATATTTTCTTCAAAATAATTATTTTTCGAACTGATGGACCCAAACTTTCTCTTCACTCAGATTGACCATCTGGAATTTCACAGAAAACGGGGTCTCTTACAATGAAGTTAATTATTCTAAAATTATATACAAGTTTATTGCGTTTTCCAGTTGTTGTTTTAAAAGACTTCTACCAATAGTTGTTATTATTACCAGCTCTCTTCATATTATACAGAATTCTCCACAAGGAGGGTATATACCAAATGATTTTTGGTAGACAATGTTAAGAGTTTATGAAAACCTGAAAAAAAACAACACTGAACTCGTTACTTGTGCTTACATTCTAAGGAAACCATCCCCAAATCCCTGCATTAATAATAGTGCTATTTTTCTCAATGTCTTCAAGTTATTGCCGTGACTTTCAAATTTTATTTTGAAATTGGCCAAAGATCCCCAACGTGCCATAAAATATGACCTGTAATTTGGGCTCCTCGTTGCTGAGGTTTTATTTGGTCTGCTTCTATTATCTACTCTATTTATCTTCATATTTCAATTGGGTCATGGAGGCTTGGTTAAAGGTGAACATTTCCTATAAATGAGTCTTTTCACCTCTATCATCCTGGTTGATCCACGACTTAATATAACCTTTGACCCTAAGGCAGCAAATTTCTAAGAGAATAATTCTGCTAGTTTTAGACTGTCGTTTGGCTTCATATCTACAGACAGGTAACCCTGTTAAATATAGTCTAGAATTTCTTCCTCAGCAAATACATAAAAAGTCCTTTCTTGTCCTCAAAATAAAAAAATGTTCTTAAAAAAATTAAGCAGCATTACCTTAACTAAGGGTAATGCAAAGGATTTAAAAATCCAAATATAATGTGATTTACACATTATAAATGCTTCAAATAATTAGTCTATTTTAGAAAGTAAATCATAAAGACTGTAGAGGACAATGAATTGGATATGGTGAGAAGAGAAGGGTTTAACTGTCTAAACCAGTGGTCAGCAAACTCATTAGTCAACAGAGCCAAATATCAACAGTACAACGATTGAAATTTCTTTTGAGAGCCAATTTTTTTGAACTTAAACTACATAGGTAGGTACATTGTTATTAACTTAATTAGGGTACTCCTAAGCTGGCCTTTGCTAAAAACGTCCTCAATCTGACTGAAGTACGTTCGCTGAGGTCAACCCCTTCCAACTCTCCCATCCACACTCATCTTGTATACTTGTTTCGTCTATCTTTTGCCACCCGCGCGCGATTTGCGGACGCGACTAGCACTAACCACTGCACATGAGGCTGCTAACTGACTGGCTCACTCAACTAGTGCATGAATCGCACGTGCGCCCCGCGATTCGTATCCCGCGGCCCGCCTGCGCAGCATCTGCTGTCGCCCAACCAACCGACATCCCCCACTTCTTCTAACGCCACTTCTTCAAAATAGACTCGCCCAGGCCGAAAACCGACTTCTGCGCATGGGCCACGAAGTTTCAATCACACTGTATGTGCACGCCCGCACGTGGTATTTTGTGGAAGAGTCACACTCAAGGGGTCAAAGAGCCGCAAGTGGCTCGAGAGGCGCGGTTTGCCGACCGCTGGTCTAAACTAATGAGAAAGCTGATTTACACACACTATTTCACATACATACACACATACACACAGCTGTTTTCTTCTGGAACCTAATGCCTGAGAATCTTGCATCTTAGATAATTTACATATGACAGCTCCACCCAAATAGGACTGAAATATGTGCACAATATTTTCTGACTTAGACTCTAGTGTGATAGAGGCACCATCACAGAGGACAGACTTCAGGTTGCAGATACGATGTACTCTATATAGGAAACAACCTCATGGTGGTGGTGGCGGCTGGAGGCATGTTACTATATTTACACATACAGGCAAATTTTCAGAATGGGCTCCAAACTTGATCTATAAAATCATGTAACATTCTGATGGTGAAAATTTGAGAAGAACTGTGCATTGGAAAATTCTGAATGAACGCCACCTTGTTTACAGTTGGCAGACCCACAAACTGAGCCATAGTATGTTTAGGTATCTACCTGCACATGCCTAACCAGCCTGGATGCCTGAAAGTCACAGCAATAACTTGAAGACATTGAGAAAAATAGCACTATTATTAATGCAGGGATTTGGGGATGGTTTCCTTAGAATGTAAGCACAAATAATAAAGACCGGGTCCAGAAAATGCAAAGTAACCTAGTGACCGAGAGCGAATCAGTAGCTCCCTGGGGATGGGGGAGTTCCAGGAGCCCTAGGAAAATCCAGGGGGTGATAAATATGTTCCCTGTTTTGATTGTGGTGTTGGTTTCATAGATGTATGATATGTACCAAAACTTATAAAATTTTACACTTTAAATATGTATGGTTTATCGTATGTTAATTTTAACTCAACAAAGTTATTAAAATATGTAATAAAAAGTAATCTGTGCTCCTCAGCTTGATGCACATATACCATAAAATGGTCAGAAATTGGTTTTTAATCATTTATTGGTCCATAACTGTCAACAACTAAACAAATAATCTAGTACTCCAGTTAACAAATTTTCCTTATGAAAGGAACAAAAATTAGCATAGAAATTGGAAAATCAATTAGAGAAACTGGGGGAAACAAAAGAGGGGAGTGGTATAAAGGGAGACTGTGTGAATTGGGGAGGTTAGGTACAGGAGCCATTAGAACAGGGAGTTACTTAACAGGAACATGATATTTCAGCCTCATGTTAAAAACAAAAACAAAAACAGAAATTTTGCAAAAACAGTCTCAGAAACAATGTAGGAAGCCTCATTTTCAGAATGGGCAAACCGTGTGATTGGGAAGGAGCAGTACAACTCTGAATACTAATTGAATCAGCAGGTCAGTTTCCCTGGCAGTTGTTACCAAGAGAGTGCTAAAATCAAAGGATTGTTTGGGGGCCTGGGGTAGCCACGTCAGACTGGGGTTCAGAGGAAGGGTTGGTGGGCAGTGGACTACTCAACCTATTTGGAAATCAATGAACCTAGTTGTGAGAAGTAGAATCTTAAAAAGACTAGAAGGTCAGGCCTAGTTTGAGATGGGATTTTCCCCTCTTTGAATACGTATAGCACTTACTAATTCATCATGTCTCCTAACATAACAGACTTGCTTTGTAGCTATATTGGTGTGTATTTGAGCCCATAATCCTAGAGTGGACAGCCTTTTTTATTTTTATTTTTATTTTTTTTTTTTTACAAATCTTTGATCTCTCCTATTACTGACAATGAAAATTGATTGAGGGAGCAGAATTAATGTTCACAGGCTTTCCTGAGCTCATTAGGCCTGATTCCCAGTTGACACTGTCCTCCACTTCAAAGACCCGACTGCAAACGGATCAGCCGCCTCATTCACCAAAGTGAAGAGTAAACATCAGAATCCCAGAGTGGAATCACAATAGCCTTTCAACCCCTGATAAATCTCAGGCTCTTTTTACTAAAAGTTGCGGAGGCCAGTGTGGCAGGAGGCCACAGCATTTGGACTGAATCCCCCCAATTCAGAGCTCCTTAGGCTTGCCTGCTGTGTTATTCAACTTGACTGAGTTTCTGAGCAGTCCATCTATGCTGGAGACAAATCCAACAGCAAATCTGCCTGGGGATGGATAACATAGCATTTATCTTTCACTGCCCACTTCCCTTATTTGAGCAGCAGAGGACTGATTGAAGAGGGGACGTCTGGGTACCAGGCCCTGGAAATCCGGTGAGATTAAGCTGTTAGGGCTCACAGGCTTTAGTTACACACACTCATGGTGCACGGCTGCCTCCAGGTCCACGCTGTCGAGCACAGCAGTAAGAGAGCACCAATCTGCACTATGGATATGTTGCCAAAATAAGCTCTTGAGCTTCTTTCACCTCCCTATACACAGAGGGGGAAGGGACACAGTCTCTCTGACTTGATGATTCTAATCCTGTGTAGCTGGCATCAAACAAGAAGGAATAAGGGTCTTCGTAGTTTCTTGTAGGTTTTTTCTGTGCAACTCAATCTGACAAATATTATTAGAGTCTAATAAGCTCCAGACATCATTTGGGCACCTTGAATTCAGCAACAAGTCACCTAGTTCCCATTCCAGGAAAGCAGGTGCTTCCCCAGAGGGCTGGTCTGAAAGCCTGACCAGGACACAGGCCTGATGGAGTTGCCCTTGAAGGCGGCAGGAGTGTGTGAGCCCCAGGTCCACGAGAAGCATGTAGGGTGAAACAAACACCACACCTGGTCATCAGTCCAAAGGGGCTAGGAATAGGGAGAGGAGACAGATACAAGGTCATTGAAACTGAGGAAGAAGGGGGAATCAAGGAATTATTTTGAATAAAGAGACACACTGGCACTTTTATGGGGCCGTTTCCAGGGAGGTGAGATTTGTTAAGAGCACTAACCCAGGTGAGACCTAACTCTTCAGAAATCAATTTAGAAGCTACAAGCATATTAACAAAGCACTGGAAATGAACATGCAAGGGTGATGATAGAGGTATACACTCTGCCAGAAAGGCTAGGTAAGTAAATGACTTCTGAAACAATTAAAAAGACAAGCTGCTGAAGGAATGCCAAACAGAGGGAACAGCCTGTGTATAGACAGGGGAGAATGACAAAGAGCTGGGTGGCAGGTCCATATTTATGTCAGGGGAAGATATAAGAGACAAGGTAGAAGATACAGGTTGGGGCCAGATAGTGAAGGGACTTATTTGCTGGAGCTGCAATTCTGGATATTATTCTGAAAGCAATGTGGAGACAAACATATAGGGTGTTCTCAACCTGTTTGGAATATAGGCTGTTCACTCATGAGTTGTCCCCTGAAACTCAGCATGCTGATGGCTGCAGGAAGCTGATAAGGAGCTCTCACAGACCTTCCTCACTCCCCCACAAATGTCCTAGTTCAGCGGTTCTCAACCTGTGGGTCGCGACCCCTTTGGGGGTCGAACGACCCTTTCACAGGGGTCGCCTAAGACCATCGGAAAACACATATATAATTACATATTGTTTTTGTGATTAATCACTATGCTTTAATTATGTTCAATTTGTAACAATGAAATTGGGGGTCACCACAACATGAGGAACTGTATTAAAGGGTTGCGGCATTAGGAAGGTTGAGAACCACTGCTCTAGTTCCTGCTTTGGACCTGGGATCCCACTCTCTGCACTGGGGAGATTATCTCTTTGCTGTCACCTTTCTTTGCCCCTTTTCAGTTGCAAATTATTTACCAAACTCTGATCTGGAACTCCCCCCAGGGCCACTCCCCCAAAGGGCAGTAACATGGCCAAACCTGTTTGGAGGTAGATCAGAAGAGGAGAGAAGGAAGAAAGCTAAATTAAATGAAGGAAGGTCAGTAGGGGCAGCAAATAGAGATAATGCTACCACGAGAGTAGTAGCAAATAGGATTGATACAGAGTTACTGAAGAGGAAGACTCTATAAGACTTGGTGACTAATTGCAAATTGAGAGTAAGGGGGAGAGAATAACGGAAGATCATTTTGCTACTGAGCTTTAGGTGTTTATGAGACATGTAGGCAAAGATGGCTAGTTGGCCATTGAAAACACAGATGGAGGGTTCAAGAGAGGTTGGAAACAAAATGCAGATATACACTGTTGTAAGTGAAGCCATGAAAGTGGATGAGAGAATGGCATTGCTAAAGGAGAATATTTAAGATAGAATAAGACCGAGGAAGAATCAAGATAGAATAAGACTGAGGAAGAACTAAATGATGAGCAATACCCTCAGCCAGGAAGAGGAGGACAGAATTTCAAGAGAGAACTGTCAACAGTATCAAACTGGTTAAATTAGTTGAAAATGGAAGCGAGGTCACTGAATATAGTGATTCAGATGGGAGCAAAGAAGATACAAAATGAAATAACTTAAAAAGTGAAGGAAAGTCAATAAAGTAAAGACAGTGAGTACAGATTTCATTTCAGGAAGGAAAGGAGAGGGGTATGTTGGTATTTTGAAAGAAAGAGAAAAGCAAGGTTCCAAGCAATATTTTAAGATAATAAAATCAATATATTTATAAGCCAGCAAAAGGGGACCAATAAAAAAAGGAAAGGCTTATGATATAAAATACAGAATAGATAACAGAACTTTAATTTCATTTCACAATGAAAAATAGTTTATAAAAAAATACTTTATTCTTCTCTGATAGTCAAGATAGAACAAGATAGACGGTAAAAAAAAATGGATCATTAGAAAGGAGAGGGAGGTTACAGGTGGAAATATTTTCTCCTACTCCTGCCTCTGTCACCAGAAAATCCTGAGTTTTAAATTTAAAGCAGAGAACACTGCTTTAAAAGTGGTGTATTATTTGAATATGGATAAATGTACTAATACTAACCTCAGGAAGCCATCATTCAATCATCTTTTGAAAAAAGGATGGCTCCACTTAACTGAAGAGTGATTCTGATTAAGTAGATCATCATTTATGCCATTCAAGGACATATTTCCAAATAATTACAAGAAAACCCACTAGCTATTAAAACTCTGCCAAACCTAACTCCATCTTTCTTCACGCACTTAGAAGGACCTTACAGTGCCCCAGGGCCATCATTATCTATGCTAATTTTCACTAAAACTATAAAACAGTTCTATTGGTGCTTTCTAGTAAAAATGGCCTTCTTTGTTTTTAAACTTGCTAAATAAATGGGCAGATGGGTCAAAAGAAATAAAAGGTTAATGTTGCAGATATTACAAAATGTAAAGAACAACCCATTTGCTTCTGGTCCCCAAAATGCTATGATTATTTCCTGTTGAAAACTTCCCACCATGGTTATCAGCCATCTTAATAAATTTATTTCAGGTCAAGAACACAGCACATACTGATGTATATCCCTAGGCCAACTATTTGGAGAAAAGTACATAAAGGAGATGAGAACATATTTCCATGATTTAATGAACTACTTCTTGGTAGCACATGCTGAAACATTTCTGTTTTCATACTCATCCAACCATATCACTGTAGTAATGAAAGACTAGGAGGGCTGACTTATTAATTGAAACTAAGAATTGTCCCTAAAATTGTGAGTGTGTTCAAGTCAGAAGGCAAATGCTATTGTACATTTGAGTGAAGTACATCTGCAGGATAAAGTATTAGCAATCAAAATATATTTTTGTAAGGGGGCAGCAAAACAAGCTATATTCAGGAACTTCTTTATTGGGGAAGAAGCAGAAATATTGAAGATGGCTTATAATTGCAGTCATTGAAGGAAAAGCTAAGTGATATAAGCATTTTAATAGTCCTCAGGGCTGTTTCAGCTCCTAGTATTTACACAGTGTTCTCAAGAAAGTGCAGCATTTTATTATGAGGTCATGTCTGTGAAAACACATGGTTGGGCTGGGTATCCGCGGTACACCAGACACAGGGCTGTGCCCCGAGAGCACGGAGACAAAGCCTGTGCCCCACCAGGCTCACTGTCTAATAGATACATACAAACACACAAAATACATATGTAAAATACTTATCTATCTATAAGTATTATATAGGAAATTATCTGTGAGACTGCCAGGACACACAGCTTGTTAGTAATTGTTCCATTGTTTTAGATAAGAGCAATATATTTAAGCTGTGTCATTTTTGTTTTCCCCCAAAGCCACATTATGTTTTCAGCGTATGCTCTCGTTTTTTCTTTCATCAAATGCTACACAAAGACAGTCTGAAAATATCGTTTCTGTGCACTGGCCATGGAATGAAGCCATTATCGATTGGCATTATCCCCTATACCAGCGGTTCCATACCAGCGGTTCTCAACCCCTTTGGGGGTCAAACGACCCTTTCACAGAGGTCGCCTAAGACCATTGGAAAACACATATATAATTACATATTGTTTTTGTGATTAATCACTATGCTTTAATTATGTTCAATTTTTAACAATGAAATTGGGGGTCACCACAACATGAGGAACTGTATTAAAGGGTCGCGGCATTAGGAAGGTTGAGAACCACTGCCCTATATCAAGGCACTCCCATTCTGAAGTGCCATTTGAGAGCCAAATTCTAAAAACAGCTTTGCATCCATTAAAAGAGCAGTGGTCCCTAACCTGTGGGCCACCTGAATCAGAATCCATTGAGGATGTCTGATAAAAATACAGATTTCTTATCTCTGTCCTAAGGCTATACACTCAGAATCCTAGTTAATGGAGTCTGAGAACCTTCATTTTCAAGTAGTCCTCAGGTGATCTGTGTGTGTCTTGAAGTTAGAAAGCCACTGCCCTAGGAGTTAAGAATGTTCACCCTGTAGCATTCAGATCTCTGAAAAGTACTCTCTCCTTTTTTTTAAAAAAAAATGATTTTAGAGAGAGAGAGGACGGAAGAAACATGGATAAGAGAGAGAAACATTGATTGGTTGCCTCCTGACTGGGGATTGAACCTGCAACCTGGGTATGTGTCCTGACCGAGAATCGAACCCTCAATCTTTCAGGGCACTGGTTGATGCTCCAACCAAATGAGCCACACTGGCCAGGCCAAGTACTCTTTCCTTTTGTGTTTTAGCCTTTAAGAAATTTAATATCAAAATTGATGTTGAACTCTACATTAATTTATCAAATCTAACTAATTTATTGATTGTAAGTCACACATTATTTTATGTATCACAAAAAAATGCTGCCAATTAAATAAGAGTATGTCATCAGTTGTAAGATGCATCCTGACTTGGGAAATGTTAATTTTGAAATATGTGCATCTTAGAACTGATGAATTATCCCTAAATTTTAACTTTTGTATGAGAGGGTTGTCAAGATTAAAAGTTTTGAGAGATGAAGAGAAGTTTCATAGGAAGCTCTATGTTGGGGGAAAGTACTTAAGGTCAGAACAAGTGCAACAACATGGGGGCATGAAACACAAGCCTGGTCTAGAGAGGGTTCTAACATCAGACTGCTTGAGTTCCAGTGTCTGCCTTGGATTTTACAACTGCTTCTTAGGGTTGTAAGGCATAAATATGGAATACATATGGAGTGTTGAACACATTGCCTAAAACACATAACATATTCTCAATTACAGTTTTTAAAAATTATTTATTATTATTATTATTATTATTATTATTATTA
>NW_005370683.1:4854588-4899915 GCF_000412655.1 Myotis brandtii
GGCCCAATCGCCCCTAACTGCCCTCCCCTGCCAGCCTAGTCACCCCCACATGCCCTCCCCTGCAGGCCTGGTTGCCCCCAACTGCCTTCCCCTGCAGGCCATCTTGTGGCCACATGGGGGCGGCCATCTTGTGTGTTGGAGTGATGGTCAATTTGCATACTGGCCATGACTAATTAGCATATCAGGGCTAATTAGCATATCCCTCTCTTATTCTATAGGATTATTACTAGAGGCCCAATGCATGAAAATTCATGCAAGAGTAGGCCTTCCTTCCCCCGGCTGCCGACACCGGCTTCCCTCCAGCACCTGGGACCCAGGCTGCTTCCCTAGGGCCACCCGCAGGCACCTGGGACCCAGGCTGGCCTCCCTCCAGCAGGAAGGATGTCCGGAATGACGTCTGGAAGATATCTGGTCTAATTAGCATATTATGCTTTTATTATTATAGATAGGAATGGGAAGTGGGAGAAGATGAAGCTGGAGTGGTAAGTAGGGATAAGATTCTGATGGCTGCATATTGCTAAGAAGTTTAGAATCTATCTCCTAAGTGATATGGGATCACAGGAGGTGGGATGGTGACTGATTTGCATTGTAGAGCAATTACTCTGGTGTCAGCTTGGAGAATGATTTCAAAAGGAGGGACCACAGTGCAGCTGGGGGGCTCTGGCCATTGTTCAGGTGGGAGATGATAAGAGCGGTGGCAGAGAGAGGTTGGGAAAGACTTCCTAAATGGATTCAAATGCAATTCAAGAAGCAAAGTTACATGACTTGGTGACTAATTTGATGTAGTGAGCGAGTGATTAGAAGCCAAGGATATTTCCCAGATTTTTTAGTGTACAGAATTATTTTTAGACAATAGATAGATATTTCAGAATTTACAACAGACTTTGCTCTTAAGAAAATTAAAAATTCAAATGAAAAACCTTAGAAGCCAATATATAATTAGTGTTCATATATCCCACTATATAAAGAGACGATAATGTCAGGGAAGAGAAATGACATGGATGGTAGATTCATATTATCAGAAACAGGTAAAGTTAATTAGGAAAAGAAAACAAGACATTGATCACAGGGTTTATATGTGGTTTTATTTTGTTTTGTATTTTATCCAATAGAGATTTCACACACAAAGTTTGATGATAACAATAGGGACTATCATAATAGAACATGTACCTATAGCTAGGGAGGTTGCTCTATAGCTGGAATTAGAAATCCGAGTTCTAATGTTAGCACTGACCATTTAATAACTTGTGATCTAAGACAAATTAGCTAACATAGTTGATCCAGTTTCATCATCTGTAAAAACAGGGACAAGTGTACCTATTTTGTAAAAGTACCTTAAAAATTATTAAGTGTTATACGTATTATACTACACGTATCAGTGAGACATAAAAACTTCATATGTTTCATTAGTCAAGAAAAATAATGGTACTTAAATTATTTAATTTAATTGAAAGTATTTAAAATTTTGGAATAACTCAACACTCATTTTTCCATGCCATTTTCTTTTTAAATTTTTAAAAATATCTTTCCAGTTGGTTTTAGGTACATTAGCCAATGAGATGTAATGTTAATGCCAAATCTCTTGTGAACAAAAAATAGGAGCAAATATAAAGGTGATGCAAAACTTACCCTATTTTAGGACCAGATTCTAATTTTCAAATCAGGATCTACAAATATTATTTTTGAAATAGGAATCAGAGTTGAATGACCTCCACAATTCAGAATTTTTCTAAATAACACAAGGGTGATGAGAAAGTGAAGAAGAGAGGATACAGTACTAGAAGAAAGATTAATGTAAGGGAATGATGATGCCACTTGTACTTGGACAAAGTCTAGAAATCTGAAGGAAAAAAAGCATGCAGGCATTTATGACACTATTCATATTGCATTTACCGTAGGTTTCCTTTTTCTTAATTTCCTACCTTTCACCAGAATGGAGAACCAGCCTCCACTCCATAGCATTACCTGAGGTACAGAAATATCTTTCCTGGGTCTAAATGGACCCACCCACCTAATCTACATAGAGTTGCCCATTTGCCCTGATCCAGACCCATCTTGATGGTTTAAGAACTGTCTACCGATTATTCCAGCCTTTTTTTTAAAGGGTAAAAATGTGCCTTTTAAGAAAAAGCAAGTTATTGAGTGCCTATTCTGTGCTCAACCATATGCCAGGGTTGGCGATACAGTTGCAAATGATGTTGACAAAGTCCTCATGGAGTTTGCTAGTTTAATGGAGAGAACAATGATCAAATAGGTACTTACAATGTTGGGGAACACATGCTTCAGAATAGAAACTTAGGGTATGCAGAAACACTTAAATGTTGGGGCCCCAGAAGACTCCCCAGAAGAAGACATATCTCAGTTAAAATTAAAAAATAGACAGAAATGAGACAGGAGAAGACAGATGGAAAAAAACAGAAACACATAAAAACCAAGTGGCTGGAGAAATCCCGGCTTCTGCGAGGAACAGTGGTCAACATGTGTGTTTGTGCTCATGAGTGTGCGTGTGTGTGTGCGTGTGTGTGTGTGTGTGTGTGTGTGTTAGGGGTAGGATGAAGGAACCAGCAAGACACAAGGCCACAAGGCATGAAGGAACCAGCAAGACACAAGGCTAAAGAAATAAGCAGAGGTCAGGTACTTAAAGGCACATCAAAAAGCTTGGTCTTTACTGTAACATTACTCAGAACCCATTGATGATTTTTAGGCCAGGGTCCAATACAATCAAGAATGCTTTAGAACAGGGTGGGGAATGTCTGGCCCACAGGCCACATAAGGCCTGTGAAATCATGTGGTCTGGCCCTGCCAAGGCAACCACAGGTGGGCCTCAAAATGCAATAAGTCTAGGAGCTTTTTTCATAGCAACATAAATTTATATTAAGTGAACTATATTAAGCGAGTGATGTTATCAATATCCAACAGCCCTTGGCAGAGAAAAGGTTCCCCACCCCTGCTTTGGATGACGATTCTGACTGTGGCGTGGAAAAAGATTGGCGAGGCAGCAGAGGGCAGGGAGGCACAGGCACCAGTTAGCTACTGTCACGGTATTCTAGGAGAGGGTCTGACTCAAGGAAGCGGTTACAGGAATGGGTGGAGGGGAAGAGATTCAAGCAATATCTCAGCTCTAGTGAAATCATATCAGGGCCCCCTCCCTTGGCTAACAGTGAACAACAAATAGAATGAACTAGCACATGGAGCATGAGAGAAAAAGTCAAAGGGCATAGAAATGAGTAGGGTGTTAAAATATGGCCACAATAGGCCCATGTTATGCTCCATGTTTTATATCAGTTATTTCATTTAATTTTCACAATTATAAGGTACATATCACTTCCCTGTACAGATGAGGACTTCTGCAGCCATTTGATAAGAAAAGTTGGGAAATGCTATTGGCAAAATGTATTTGTGTTTGGAAATTTTTAAATATGAAAGGAGTATTCATTCAGGTAAACACAAATAATATACACAAATAAATGTACAATCACACTAATCAAAAAATAAAGATTTGAATACTACATAATTACAGAAGTAAAGAAGGCAAAATATATTGTGTGTGGTTGGCCTGAATGGGAAGACTGGAGTCATTAAATGCTTTATGGATGAAAGAAAGGTTAAAAATGAATTCTATTTGATATACGAGGGTAAAGGAAATGGTTTGGTGGCAGGAAATAGAACTCAGTGTGTGTAAGGGATGACACACTCTTGATAAAAGAGAAAAGCTCAAACCTAGCACATTATTACAATGTCAAAGAGAGTACAGAATCACATAATGAGAAACCAACCTTAAACAATTTGTTTCCAAATAATGACTTACACTGTAACAAAAACTATGTGTTGGTTTTTATGTAATTATGTTATTGGCATATTTGTGATGCCTTAGTTCTATATTCAGACTGAATTTTGATTTGAGACTTAATATCATGGAAATGAAACACAGGGTGAAAGCATGGAAGCATAAAAGCCTTTGGATCTGATTCATCTATAAGTCATTATATTCTTTCCTTTCACAGTTCATATCATCACTATCGTATTTAAAAGGGAAAAAAAGAGAATCATCTATACAGGAAAGGAATATGAACTGATTCTTAAGGGCTACAATGTGAGGATGTGTACTTAGTGATAATAATATTTCCCAGAAATTGATGGAATTGTTTCTGACATGAATCCTGAGAGAATTCATTTGTAATTCTGCACTATGATGTGTATGTATACATAAAGCACACTGCCGTGTGTGTATACATCAAGCACACTGTCATACAGCTAGCCTGTTAATCAGAAAGCAGTATTTGCAATAGGCCCACCATGATGAACAAAACTAATCACTATCACATACAATGAAAATAATCTTAATTATTTATAAATAGCACTGGTTTAGACCTCTCTACAAATTTTATTTATGTTTTGATTTCATTTTTAAAAAGTATAAATACTGTCCAAAGGCTTTTATGTCTTGGGACCCAGAGATAATAAGAAGCAACTGAAAATATTGAAAGCATTCTGAATATGAACTACATTTTGAACTATGAAAATTTTATGAGAAGTTATCCATTCCATTCAAAGAAGACTTTGATTATCACTCTATCAGGGAGCACTAACTGAAAACATTTTTCTCTTTACAAAGAGCAAGAACTAGGGAATTACTAGTTACCGTTTTCAGCCAGAGATGTAAAGACTGATTTCAAGGCACTTCAACAGGTTGAGTTAACACAGCGGATAAGTTCTTCTCTGTAAATTTCCTACTGACATGTTTCATAATAGAACAAGACTCACCCGAAAAGCAGGTAACATTTTTTTTAAATCTGAGCAAAAACATCATTATATTTTTTTAAAAAGTACTCTGTCTATGGAAAACCAATTTAGTTCCATTAATGAAAAGGAAGCACAATGTGATTGAGAATGTAATACGAAATTATAGTTCATTAATTCTTCAAGTATGTAATTTTCCAGGCTCCTGGTCCCCACTGATTTCTGCACACCCCCACAGGTCCCACTGAATGTGAGCAAAAGGAAATGTAATCATGTTGCTATGTCATGTGTGGAGACGGTGGTGCTCCTCAATTAGGTGGACACACCGTGAAAGGGATTGTTCCAGTGCCTGCTTCACCATGTAGCCCTGGTAACATTCCTTTGTTGTCAAAAATTGATCAATCACAGACCCACAGACGACTGGGATGGTGACAGTCTCCTATTATGTGGCCAATACTGTCAAAGAAGATAATACTTGCAACCATCCCATCGAAGCTGATAATTCAGAACACTTAATTAGGCATGGATGTATGCTTCATGACCACTGAGCTAACCTGTTAATCAGAAAACAGTATTTGCAATAGGCCCACCATGATGAACTAAAGTAATCACTATCACATATAGTGGAAATAAGCTTAATTATTTATAAATAGCACTGGTTTAGACCTCTCTACAAATTTTTAGCTATGTTCAGATTTCATTTTTAAAAAGTATAAACACGGTCCAAAGGCTTTTATGTCTTGGGACCCAGAGATAATAAGAAGCAACTGAAAATACTGAAAGCATTCTGAATATGAACTACATTTTGAACTATGAAAATTTTATGAGAAGTTATCCATTCCATTCAAAGAAGACTTTGATTATCACTCTATCAGGGAGCACTAACTGAAAACATTTTTCTCTTTACAAAGAGCAAGAACTAGGGAATTACTAGTTACCGTTTTCAGCCAGAGATGTAAAGACTGATTTCAAGGCACTTCAACAGGTTGAGTTAACACAGCGGATAAGTTCTTCTCTGTAAATTTCCTACTGACATGTTTCATAATAGAACAAGACTCACCCGAAAAGCAGGTAACATTTTTTTTAAATCTGAGCAAAAACATCATTATATTTTTTTAAAAAGTACTCTGTCTATGGAAAACCAATTTAGTTCCATTAATGAAAAGGAAGCACAATGTGATTGAGAATGTAATACAAAATTATAGTTCATTAATTCTTCAAGTATGTAATTTTCCAGGCTCCTGGTCCCCACTGATTTCTGCACACCCCCACAGGTCCCACTGAATGTGAGCAAAAGGAAATGTAATCATGTTGCTATGTCATGTGTGGAGACGGTGGTGCTCCTCAATTAGGTGGACACACCGTGAAAGGGATTGTTCCAGTGCCTGCTTCACCATGTAGCCCTGGTAACATTCCTTTGTTGTCAAAAATTGATCAATCACAGACCCACAGACAACTGGGATGGTGACAGTCTCCTATTATGTGGCCAATACCGTCAAAGAAGATAATACTTGTAACCATCGAAGCTGATAATTCAGAACACTTAATTAGGCATGGATGTATGCTTCAACCTGTTGTGTGTTTTTTTCTTAACTTGTATGCAATGTACTTTCTTACTGGTACCATTGCCAGGGAGTATGTCAGTGTCCATAAAATTTAAACAAAAAAAGTATATATTAAATGATAGGACATCATTATAATTTTGAGTTCTGGCTCAAAGAGTTATGTTCTGGTTTTCTATCTGCTTATAAGGACTCTCTCTTTATAATTATAATGTTCCACTCATCTCACTGCCAACTTGACCTGGGAACTTAAATTGCTTCCATTTCCCGCATCTCAGACTTGGGCAAAATCGTTACCTGCAGCCCATGAATACAGTGTCAATTAGTGAAAGCCATGTGGTCTCGAGAACTGGAAAGAAATGCATTTTGTCCAAAGCAAATTTAGCAAATGTGTGGTTCTGCTTTCTTGCCCTGCAAAGACAGCTAATATTTCAAGCTAGCCCTGGAAGCTGCACTGACAACCCCTATTGGGGTTCTTCCGTAAGGAATCAAGGTCAGAACAAGCCTATTGTGCTTTATGAATAGGCTCGAAGCACAGCACATACTTTTTATATTAAGAGAGAAAAGCCAGGTGGAATCTTATAAAGTGTTCTGAAAACAGCTGTGTGAACAAAAGCCATTGTAGCAGCAAGAGGGAAATCTACCATGGAGGTCAGCCTTTCAATCGCCTTTACAAGCATTTCCTCTCTTTCGATGGTGGAATAGTAAATGGAGCAATCTTTAAGGAGTTCCAGCTACTCATTTCTCCCTCTTTATATATTTTAATGCATAGTGGTGCCTCCTTGGCTTAGCCTAGTGTAAATGGATTTGTCACCCAGAACATCTGATACAGGCACAAGCCGGCAATTAGCCTGTGCCGTTTACTCATATACGGTCTCAGATCAGCAATGACTGAGTTGAAATGGCTAGAGTCGAGAATACTTATCAAAGACCCAATTAAGTCATTACTATTTTTTCACAGGCTGGTTGTTCATCTCCTCCATTTTAAAGTCTTTAAGAGTTCCTGCCACATGGTAGGCATTCGATAAATATTTGCCAGATGAATGAATGCTTTTTTTTTTTTTACAATGCTGATATTTCCGTATTTGGTAAATATCATTATTGAAATATCAAATGAGTTTTGAAGCATTTCAACATAATACCTGCAATATGAGACGTTCTTACTCTCAGCCTTACACAGATCTCTTGGGCTGCATGACTATATGAAAAATAAAATGCACAAAAAGTTGATTATAGAATGGCATTTATCTAAAATGGCTTCTAAGTTTTCAACTTTTAGTAGCAACTTATGGCTCAATATTAACCTCGGGAATTTCATAGGATGTATACATCATCGCAGCCACATACATGTACAATAAACAAAAGTTGAGGAAGGCAGAGAGCGATCATATAAAAAGTGATATGGACTTTCTATCTTGCTGGTAAGACAGCACATAGCTTGGAAAAAATGGATCATGAGGTCATATCATATTTTCTTCCTCTCTTCAAACAAATTTTATTGTTCCAAGTCCATCGTCACATATTTTATTTATACCTAATATTTTAAGATCAAATGATTCAAATGTTTATTTTTGATAATTTTGATTTCTTAAAAATATGATAAACACAAAGCTTAGCCAATTAGTAAACATACTAGAAATTTATTTAAGCAAATATGTTGTTTTAATATTTATCCATTTTAAGATTTTTTTGGGGGGGACAACTGTTTGGTTTTGTATCTGTTTATATACAAGTAAATGAAAGAGCTAGGTTAAACTATGGCTGATTGGAGATTTACAGTTTAGATGATAGAATGAACAACAGTACATATTCTAACAACAACCACAGCAAAAATCACCATCAACAACTAAACCGTGATGGGGTGACCTACATACATAGAGAGACCTGAGTTCCTGCCGCTAACTGGATCCAGGTTCGCATGCCTCCCATTTCCAAGAAGCCACGC
Source organism: Myotis brandtii (assembly GCF_000412655.1). Classification (NCBI taxonomy): domain Eukaryota; kingdom Metazoa; phylum Chordata; class Mammalia; order Chiroptera; family Vespertilionidae; genus Myotis; species Myotis brandtii. The sequence continues at coordinate 4,862,836 of NW_005370683.1, forward strand.
AGGAGGACAGACTGAGGTGTCAGAGGCCAGCCCGGAGCCCAAGGGAGGATCTCCATAGGAATGGGACTGTTCTCTGACTCTGAGAATAGAACTCTGACATGTCAAACATTTGATGAAAGCCTAAAAGTGAGGTCAAAGCTCAGATATCACAAGACACTCCCTCAGCTGAGCTCTTCCCTCTGACCACCAGGCCCTCAAGCCAGAGAAAATTTGGGACAGAACACAAAATACCCAGTCCTCAAATCATAGTGTGAAAGCCACTACACAGTTTTCTGATGGAGCAGAAAAAAGTCAATAGAAAATCTGGACCAAACTGCCCAAGTATGAGTAAAATGCAAGGAAAGGGAATGGAATCATGGAAAACAATAATAAAACAGAACAAAACAAAACTAGAAAATATTCATCCTAGAAAAAAGTGTAACCCCCAAACCAAAAGGAATTTCCCAAAAGCACTTAATAGTAATGTAGTTATTAAATAATAGAATATTAGAAAAACAAAATAAATAGAAAAAGAAAATTGCAGGTATAGAGGAAATAAAAATAAGGACCACAGCATCTCTACTGAAGCAAATAGTGAAATATATATGGCTTAAAGTTTTCAACTTAAAAGAAAGGCTGGTCATATTCATAGAATATATAGGTGGAAAGAAAAAGATTTAAGTAATTAGGATGAAACTAATTGATATGAAAGACTGGTAAACATAATGCAGCATTTTTTAAAAAATTATATTTCCATCATTTGAAAAATATATGCAAATTATGGTAATAAAAAAGATTTTAAATTTCATAAACATTAAAATTTATAAAATAAAAATGAACTAAAATCTGGAGGTGGGGTGATATGTTCATCTTTGACATCCAGGACTTCTATCAACTTTGTCTTAAATTGAAAAAGATGCAGTTTAATATGTACAACAAACACTATTTTTATAATTGCTTTCTTTTTTTTAACCTTGGGGTAAATATTTAAAATATCATATGTCTTGTGATAAATATCATTAAATGTCTTGTATGCCATGTAAAATGGAGTTCGGAGAGATGAAACAAAAAAGCCACTTATTCTGTGACAATATCGTTTTTATTATATATCATCACAAACTTGATTATCTGCATTTATAATGGGCACGAAGGAAAATATATTATTTGAATGAAGAAATGTTAGCATTTTGCACTTCTGCCAAAAATATTCATGCCCCAAATATTTGCAAGGCTGGCTCCTTTATCTCATGTATGTATTTACGATGATGTCACTGACTCCCTTAGACATCTAAAATTGCAACCTCCAAATGTACTTATACCTACCATTTCCCTTCTCTGCTTTACTTTTCTCTTTAAGACAAATATTACGTATTATAGGACCCAAACTATACTATTCATACCATAGTATAAGTATAGCAAAAATTGTCAGACACATCTTATTTGCTGTATTTGTCTAATCAAACATACTATATGTTTTATTTATACATATTATTCATGGTCTGTCTCTCCTGTCTGTAACACAAGCTGTACTTGGGCAACAATGTTTATGTTTTATTTATCTTCAGTGTCAAGTACAGTGCCTTGCACATCATAGTCACTAAAGCAAGTATTTGCTTAATAAACAAAGAACTCAGTAAAATAAATAAAAAGTAGTGAGCACAACTGAATAGCATCTGATTATCTACTATTCTGAATTACTTTTAAAGGATCTTAAAACTTTGGAATTTTAAGTAACTAATAGTTGACATTTGAGGATTCACTTTCGGTTAGGTACTTGCTGGCAGGTAATTCTACAAATCCCTGGGATCTTTGGTTTTTAGAGGCTTGGATGCTTCTGGACTTTTGATTTGCTGTATCTGAGCTACAGAGCACTGATGTTTGCCTGTATCTGGCATCAGAGAGATAGGAAGTACAAGAGTAATTTATCAGGAAATGTAGAAAGATCGTCTTAGTCTATGGTTTTGCCTTTTGGGTGTCTAGTGGGTTCTAATATCTTGGCTAACATCTTAGAACTGCACTGTGCTTGCTTGATGCAGTGGGACTGGAGGCGAAGTGGAAATGTGAACTTACTCTGACAGAGCACTACAAATTTCCAGCTAGTTTTCAAAAATGCATATAAAGCACTCAGCATACTGCCTGCTACACAGTTGAGATCAATGCACTTTCATCCTCTCTCTCCTTGAGTACTCACCTATTTCCCCCACTTCCATGTCTATTCCCTCCCAAACTCTTCTTCACACACATGCCAACATGTTTTCTGGTAACTCAAAACCTGACCGTATTTAAAACATCAAATAGTTTCTCTTTGATGGAAGGATAAAGACCAGCATATTAATGACCTACAAGCCCTCGTTGTTGAGCTCCACTTGCCTCTAAAGCCTCATCTCACACCAGGCTCTCCCTGGTCTGGGCACTGGGCACATCACCCTTCTTCCCACTCCTCAAATGTGCCCTATGGCCCCCATCACAGGCTCTTTGCACATAGTTTCCTCCTCAACCCCCCATCCCCCACTTCACTTGCTGAAGTCTTAACCTTCCTTTAGATCTCAGTTCAATCAATTGCCTCAATGAAGCATTCTGACATCCCCAAATAGGTCAAATCCTCTCCCCCGTTTGGCACAGGTTTTGTACTTGTGAGTGTGGCAGCCCTGTCTCCTCTGCAGGACTAACAGGGTCATACCTGTAAATTGCCAGAGGCATTCCCTAGTTAGGTCTATGTCCTCCCTAAACTATGAGCTCCCTGAGGACAGTGATGAGTCTTCTTCTTCTTCTTTTTAATTTGGGAAAAGGAGAGTGGGATAGAAACATCCATGATGAGAGAGAATCATTGATTGGCTGCCTCCTGCACGGCCCCCACTGTGGATCGAGTCCTCAATCAGGGCATGTGCCCTGACCGAGAATTGAACTGTGCCCTCCTGGTTCATAGGTCAATGCAAAACCTTCGAGCCATGTGGCCAGACAGCGGTGAGTCTTTTTGATCATTAAATCATAGTGCCTATCCTAAGAGCAAGCATGTGTCGGGTGACTGAGTACATCATCTTTGTCACTATTCCTATCACTGTCATCATCATTAACATCAAATTCCTGGGTAGACACCTTTCTTATCGTTTAGCTGTGGAGCCTGCCTTCTCTTAAATCTAGCTCCAAGTGAACGAGTGCACCTCTGATCAAGGCATTTATGTCATAATAATTCTACTTCCCTTGACCCTAAACACATAACCTGAACAAATTTCACATGCATTTTTGAATTTGGCCTAGATCTCACCAACTGAAGGTAATTCCTACTCTTTGAATTCCTCATTATAGTAATTTGTGTATTTTCAATTTCCTCTACTGGACTTCAAATTTCTTAGAGATAAGAGTTGGGCTGCATTTATTTTCAATTCCCTGCAGCACCAAATACTATCCCTTAAGTACAGATGTTCGAAATGTTGCTTTAACTCATAATTTCTTTCTGATTCTACTACTTTATACTGTTCTTAGAGCCTCTCCTCTAAAACTGTACTTGACCAGTATTTTTTTCTTTACTAACTGCCTTCATGCTTCTCCTTTTATTAACACTGTAAACTTAAAACCTTTAAAATATAGCATAAATAATTTTAAATATTTAAGAAACAAAATATATATTTAAATATATAGAAACAAAACAACCCTCATCTTATCAGAGTATTTCAGGTATAGGTAAACAATGTAACTTTCAATTTTGAAAATAAATTTAAAGTAGATAAACTGATCCAGATATAAAAAAAATTCCTAAGGATATAAAGAGAGAGCTAAGAGAAATAAAATAAAATGGCTTAAAAGCAATGAGAGTGCCACAGTGAAGTCATAAGGAGGCTATTCCACTCTTCTTTTTCTTCTAGACCCTGATTTGATTTGATTCACAATTTAGAGGTGTGTGTCAATCAAGGTGTACACCTTGCACACTTCTGAAAGGAAGTATAACTAATTAAAATTGAAGGCAGCAAAGCCTCCCCGGAGAGAGTCAGGCACAGGAGGCAAGAGAGTCTCCTGGCAACAAAGTTGCAAAGGGAAACATGAAGAGTTTTTTAACATCCAGCAAAATGCTGCATATAAGTCTTCCTGAAGAAACGGACTATCTTGGTTTGAATCCTAAAAGTAATTTATAAGAGAAATGTCTTAAGGTGATGGCCAAAATTTTACTACTGATTTGCCAAGGAAAAAAAAGTCCCTGCTTTCTCTATCTCCCCTAAATTCAATCATAACTCAGTAAGGCCTTTCTCAAAGGTATTGTTTTATATTCTGTGTTTTGTTTTGTTTTTTATTACCTTACTCAATACAAGGATGAAGCTCAGAAAAACGAGAGAAATGGATTTTGATATTTCATTTTAATTATCACTCTAAAAATATCAAAGGTTTTAAGCTAGCTTTTGGCAAGTGCTAGATCAAAACCATTTCCAATTTTAATTTTATGATTAGTTTTGAAATGTGATTATTTTGTTTTGTGATTGAGGAGAGAACATATTGCTTTAGATTCAAGCACATGGACAGCCAAATTGGTTTTAGTAAAAAGTCAGAAGTTTGAATTAGTTCACTTACTTTTGCAGGGGTTCCATGGGACTACTTACAATTAAGATCAGTTTTTCTTTCTTTCAAAAATTAATTTTGAATCTGTTCAAGTGTATGGGCAAGCATGTACCTGAAACCCCAGCTTGCTATGTGCCAAAAGGCATAAAAGGTACCATTGTGCTTTGAAACAAGTGCAATACTTAGTACCCCGGCCTCATACCTGTTCATCAGGAACCCCTGAGCAGCTGTAATAAACCGATATTGAGCAGAATCATATTCTAACAGGTCCTGTAGGGCGCTGCGTCGAAAATTTATATCTGCAGCTATCCGGATGCCTTACTACGTAATGCGGAGTTATTTAGCACTGCTCCTTAAAGTATGGGTTTAGTTTTAACGCTGTTTAGTTTAACACGGTTAAACTGTTCTCTCTCACAGTATTAGATCAGCAGAGTTAGTTGTTTTTTAAGGCACATTTGGAATCAGAAGAAAATACATTTAATTGCTAGTTCTGCTACTTTCTGGCTGTGTGAGACCAGAAAAAAGAAATGTGGTAACATCTTTAAGCCTAAAGTACCTCACCTCTAAAATAGGGAACATCTGTCATAAAGACAGGGCTTCCTTAGAGGGTCAAAAGACATAATGTATTTCATAGCTCCATGAAACTGTTAAGCCATATTCAAATATTTATAACAACATCATTTTTATGAGGTTATTTTTATGGGGTCATCTAAGCTTTCCAGGAGATTTTTTTTGAAGCCAAGAAATAAGTTTTGGTTCTTGGGTAATAAAGAGATTTTTTTAAAATGTGCTACGACAGTATGTGTTTAGAGGGGACACTTCTTCATAAGTCAGTTTGAGTGGGCTTTGTACCCATTTCAAATTAAGGTTCAATTTTCACTAGAGACTCCTATTTTGACATAACCTTCTTGAACTGCATAATGTGATTTTTCTATTACAGGTTCATCAGAGTGTTGCAGAAGATTCACATTGATTTTAGGAAGAAAGAGGTGCCTGTTAAGATTGAATTGGGAGCCAGGGGGGTCAACACTTACAGATATGCAGGTGCTTACAGAAAACCACCACAGAGATGGCAGCACAAAGTACTCTAAAGGGACAGAGGTAGGACAGATGCCGTTCCATTAACCTCAGATGCGCTCTCTCCCATCTTTTCTTCTCATACAACATAGACCTTGTCTCTCAGAAAATGGCCTCTGGTGAACCTTCTGAAGTTCCAAGAAACTGGTCTATTTCAAGATTGCAAAGTGGGCCCTGGGCCGGTGTGGCTCAGTTGGTTGGGAGTCATCCCATGCACCCAGAGGTCAACAATTCAATTCCAGGTCAGGGTACATGCTCGAGTTTCGGGCTCAATCCCTGCTAGGGGGCATTCAGGAGGCAGCCAATTGATGTTTCTCTATCTCCCCTTTTCCCTTTCACTATCTCTAAAATCAATAAAAACATATTTAAAAAAATAATAATGCAAAGTGGGGTCAAACTCATGGATTGTCTGCCAATACTCACCAACCATTCTGTGGTAATAAGATATGGGTACTATAGATAAGTAAATCTACAAATGATTTTAAGAAAACCTGATACCATAGTGAAACCAATGCATGAATTTATTCCTCTGATGTATATTATTCCCCAGAAATCACATGAAAAACTAATTTACTTTTAAGCCAAAAGCAATTTACTTCCTTAGCTAAATGATATCGTTCTAAATCACTCCTCATTTTTAAAATATAAATTCTTATTCAGACATATTCATGTACTAATATAGGAAACAAAACTTAGAAGGCCTGTTGAACTTCTGGAAATTGGCTTTAAATTTAAAAAATCACTATACGGAAGCCTCCGGGTGTTTTACTGCTTGTGAGCTATATATTTCATCTTTTGTTATATAATAAATGCCCTTAGAAGTAGAAGGAGCTTAAGTTTGAATTTTAAATTATTGCAATGTTTTTAAGTAAGTATAAAAAAGAAAATTAATGTGAAATGGTCAATAGACTAAAATATTTACATGTTAACCTCATTTTGAGACAAATTCTTTAAAGATTTAAGTGTTTGCCTAAGACTACTTACATTTAAACTTCTAGAAGGTTTTTTCAATTATGTAAGTGATTCTATTTCTATGTTAGGTTATTTACATATGCATGTAATTTTAGGTCTCAGTGAATAAATAAAACTTTCTAGTAATTCTCAATTAAAGCCTATACGTAAAGCCATCAGTTTTTGCTCACCAATGTACCAGTAATGGGCAACTACTCTTGTGTACGTAGGTTTTAATTACAGGAAAAGTAGTTAGAACACTTCATCTTAACAGAAATTTAATTTAAAAGCAAAAAGGCAATTTTGCTTTACAATCTACATTGCCCCTTGATAAATTAAAGGCAGGATAAACTAATGAAGGGTTATAACGAGTCATAACTGAGAAGTTATCTGTTCATTAAAGATCTTATTGTAAAACACTCCTCTTAATATCTGGAATGATTTCTTTATAGTCGCCTAAACACTGACAATTAACCCACACATTGAAAAATATATTCTGGTACAATGAGTCTTAGCTATAAAAAAAACTTTTAATACTTAAAAATTTATATGTAAAATCATTAATTGACTCATTTTAACTACTTGTCTTTTTATAGACTAGTTGAAAGAATAAAATATGCATTTTGAATGAAAATATGCATAGTGAGACAGGAAGGGAGAAGAGAGAAACATGAATGTGAGAACATAATACTGATTGGCAGCCTCCTGCACACCCCCTACTGGGCAACCAGGCATGTGCCCTGACCTGGAATTGAACCAGCAACCTTCCAATGCAGGGGACTTATGCCCAACCAACTGAGCCCCACCAGTAGGGCCAGGGTCCTTTTTGAAGTGCAAGTTATGCCTTGGAGCTATTTTCCCCCTGAAATATTACAACAAGGTAATACAAGTCAATTGAAAAATAGGATTGAAAATAGGATTTAGCTTGAACACAGAGATCATGGAAATATACTGAAAGTTTTGCATTGGGCAAAAGAAGATGCAAGATCAAATTACATGTAAATATTGAAAAGAAAAAAAGAGTATCTATTTATGGCTAAAATTTTAAAATTTAATTTCACCAAAATTTTAAGCTCATGCTAAATAAACACAATGCTATAACAGCCATTTTTGAGAAAGGGTGTGGAGTTTCCCCAAATGTTTTCAAGGCGAATTCTCCCTTTTCAATTAGGTATCCAAGAAGTTAACATAAGGTCAACAATAGTAGGGGGTCGATAATAGTTCTGAGAAGGTAATTTGATAGAATTGTTAGAAGCCTGATGGGACAAAAGTGGGCATAAAGTAGTTATTCCTGAGAGTGGAAAATAACATTCTAAGGAATGATAGTTTTGCATTCCCTTTTGTCATTTGTGCTCATGAATTCGGAGAGTGGCCCATCAGTGCAAGTGCGTGTTTTACTTCAGCCATAGTCAGCTGCTCAGGAGCAGAGTGGAGGAAGCCAGGGCTGTGTTTGACAAGAGCTGGGTTTGCTGGGTAATACAACATAGGGAGAAAGGCTAAGAGAGCTAATGAAGAAACGTTGAGACTGATGAACCATGGAATCCAGGTGAGTAGTGGAAAAGTGTTTACATAAAAGGATTAATGTTCTCAATAAAGTTTAACAATTAATGGAGTAGAGGTAGTAGAGTATGGGAGATGGATGGATAGGCGATAGTAGACCAAGAATAAGATGCTTGAAAGTAAGATTTGGGGGATGATGTAGTTATAGGTGAGGGCAAGGTCAATGTTATGAGCATGGGAATGCATGGCTGAGGAGGTGAGAAGATCAAAGAACTGAAAAGCCACGGTATGGCTGGGTCATCCACATGGGTAACTGTGAGAGCCAAGGAGGGCACGTTGGAAGGTGATGGTCTGCCAGACTTGGAAATCTTCAGTGAATGAAATGAAGTGAACAACAAGGAAGGTTGGGAAGTTGTATAGTCTGATGGCATGAAACTCAATGCTTTAACCCCATTTCTTAAAAAAAAAAGACTTCCCTGACCCCTAATGTTCACACTCTACCACATCAGTGTATGTATTTTTTATAGTACTTAACACTACATATTATTTATTTTATCTATGTTGTCTAAATCCCCCACCAAAATGTAAACCTTGTGAGAGCAGGACCTTGCCAGGTCATATACCATCACCTGGGGGCTGAGAATAGTAATAGGTACATCTTAGACATTGCTGACTGAGTAAATAAACAAATAAATGAACGGCGCTAACTGTTAATGAAAAGACAAATATTTATAATGTCATTATCTTTCTTTATGAAGCTTTCACTCTATAGGGAAGTTTACTTTTTAACAATAAATACAAACACTAGGAATATAGGAAATGTACCCTATGTGTGATAGAAAATGTTCTAAGTGTTCGAAGGTACAAGTGAGGTGGTTCTCCTATCACTTCTTTAAGCATGCTTCCCCCACTCCCTCCCTAGACTAGGTCAGGTATCCTGTTATATCTTTTCATATCACCTCCAATTCTTAGCACAAAGATAGTAAATAATTATAGAATTGACTTTTAAATGTATGTTTCTCCTCCTAAAATGTAAGCTCCATGAGGAGAGGAAACCTCTGCCTTTTCCAACACTGTAACCCCAGTGCCTATTCAGAGTAAGCTTCCTGCAGGATCAATAGCTTAGTGACAGAGCAAAGTGTGAGAAATGTCATATAAATGACAGCGTGATAGAGATTTCCTTATGGTGTGTTGACAAAACAAGCATGCAATTTGAGATCTCCTATTATACAACACTCTTTCAGCCAACAAATTTATATTGTTTTATAACAAGCCTTTTCAGATTCATATAAAAAGCAGGGGGTTAAGCAAGACATTCTTGTATTATGTATCTGGGCCTTATTGTATAGAGTTGTTTTGTTTGGGAATGTTTATGGGAAGAGATTATTGAATTCATGTTTCCCTGATTCCATTTCTGACCAAAAATATTCTCATTCTTAGAATTCATCTATTCATGGTTCCTATTCTAATGATCTCAGTGGGTGACTTGTTTTCTGGCTTATTTTCCTCTGCCTTACTGAAAAGCCAAGTAGCTATAAATTCTGTGGACAATTGCTGTTACTTCAGCTACTAGGCAGTGAGGTAAAGGAGATGACACTGTGATCAGGGTAACAGGGCATCCAGAATCCGTTACCTCTCTGGTAAATTTCCCAGCACAGTGTAGCCAGAGGGTACACCTGCCAAGGGTGTTAGTCCTCCCAATGTTATTGCTCGTGCAACAGAATCATTTCTGTGATCATCACATTCTAATGACCATTATGATGTTCTTTGATACAGGTTGACGAGTTTTTTGTGGCTTTGTCTGTCGAAACATCTTGAAGTCGAGCATGATCTTGTTTGCTTATGTTATATTCCTTTTGAGGAAAACACACTTACAAAGTTGAAAATAGTCCTGTCATTCTCACAGACAGTTGGTGAGTATATAACTTAGGTATATACTTTCTGGAGGGCTTGGCAGTACCAAAGTTTTAAATGTTGATGCAATTTAACTTTGCAATTTCAGTCCCTGGAAACAGTCCTGCAGAAATCCTTTTACTCTACTTTACTTTACTTTTACATTACAAAAATGTGCATGTAAGAATGTCACTACAACCCTTTGAAATAGCAAAAAAAAAAAAAGGAAATAGTCTAAATGCCCATCATTAGGAACAGAGTCAAATAAATGATGATACATTTACACATACATAGAAAACACTGTGCAGTTTGCCAGAGGGAAATAGAACTAACTGTATTGATTGAAAGACTCCCAACTTGAAGTAATAGAAATAGAAAATCACAGGATAATATGTACAATATTGCCCCATTTCCATAGCAAATGAGTAAACATATTCCTATGTGTATAATACAGGGAAAAGATCTGCAAGCTTGCACAACGAACAGTTAATAGTGGTTATCTCTAATGTAGGGTTTTCTAGCCTTAACTCAAGTGATTCTTTGTTATGGGGCTCTGTGCTGTGCACGGTAGCATGACCAGCAGCACCATTAGCCTTTAGCCACTGCACATTAGTAGCATCCCCATTTCCCCAGTTGTGACTACCCAAACTGCCTCCAGACATGGCCATGTGTTCTGTGGGTGAAAAAATCACCTCTGATTGAAAATCACCTCTAGTGAGTGGGGTAGAAGCAACAGACAGTGAAGACAGCCTAGATAGTTAGATACCTGTAGTATCATATAGATGTGTATATGTATGATTTCTTAAAACAAATGTTTTCATGTTAAGTTTTGAAATGAATTATTCTCATAGCTAATAATCAGAGTGGTATTATCTATATATCCATCAGATGCCTAAATTTCTCCCACATTTTGTTAAGATACTCAAAATCATTTTACAGAATTTACCAAATAACTACTATTGTGGAGAGTGGCTACAGCCTTTGGACAGGATCAAGCCTCAGACTGACTTGTGGCAGTCACATGCAAGTCCTGACTTGGAGAGCAAAGCCCTCCCAGCATAATTATAGCCAAAAGGCTATGGTTGTAAGCTTGACCTTATAGTCCGACCCTGCAGGCCTAGGTAGCTAAGGGATGTGGGCTGCGGGGAGTGCAGCAAGGCTGAACTCTATCAAAACAAGGCTTGATAGAATTCAGAGAATGGCAACAACAGGAAAGAAGCAGATTTGAAATTCGCAAGAACACTGTAAACATCTTACCCTTGTTTTGCTTTGTGTGATCTGACTATAAAATAAAGCTTCAGCTTACAGGCTGTGTCACTATTTCCTCATCCAGGCGCAGTGATCCACCTGGCCCCAACTGTATTCTCTTGTCTGTTTTCTTTAATCCTTCACCACCCCTCCTCAGGTACACTCCTGGCCATGCTAGATACAGTTCATACTATGATGAAAGAACTCTACATTTTAAGTTGTACTGCAAGTGTCTTAAGGCTATTTCCTCTCTAAAATAGGAATACTAAAATTATTTCACAGGGTTCCTATGTCAAGTACAATAATAAGTGCATTGTAGTAGCTAATTTCCCATTTTCTTCTATAGCATATTAAATTATTTATATAACCATTTATTTATATCTTAAATTATTAAGATACTAGAGGCCCGGTGCACAAAAATTTGTGCACTCGGGGGGAGGGGGGGGTCCCTCAGTCCGGCCTGTGCCCTCTCCAATCCGGGATCCCTCAGTGGATGTCTGACTGCCTCTCAAAATCCAGGACCACTGGCTCCTAACTGTTCACCTGCCTGATCACCCCTAACCCCTCTGTCTGCCTGCCTGATTGCCCCTAACCACTTCTGCCTGCCTTCCTGATGGACCCTAACTGCTCCCCTACCAGCCTGATCGCCCCTAAACTGTTCCCCTGCTGGCCTGATCGCCCCTAACTGTCTCTGCCTTGCCCTGCACCCGGGACCAAGGATTCCTTCCTCCAGCTTGTCGGAGGCACCCGGGACCCGGGCTTCCCTCCCTCTGGCTGGCCGCAAGCACCCAGGACCCAGGCCAGCTTCACCCAGGCTGGCTGCAGCTGTAGGGGACTGTGGGCGGGCAGCTTTGTCCGGGTTGCAGCTGCAGGTGCCCAGGACCACGGGGCAGGCAACTTGACCCTCTCCTGGGCCGAAGCTGCAGGTGCTGGCGCCCAGGACCATGGGGTGGGCGGCTTGTCCCTCTCCCAGGCTGCAGGCACAGCTGCTGGTACCCAGGACCGCAGGGCATGTGGCTTATCCCTCTCCTGGGCCACAGGCGCAGACGCAGGCGTAGGTGCAGCCACTGGCACCCGAGACCGCAGGACGGGTGGCTTGTCCCTCTCCCAGGCCGCAGCCTGGCTGGTTCCCATTCCTCTCTCCTCAGTGTTGAGTGTTTGAGCTGTTATGGAGTGATGGTGTGAGGGCGTGATGACAATTTGCATATTAGCTTTTTATTATATAGGATTGTTATCCTCTTGGAAACATTTGATCTGATCGGTAATGATGCTTCCAGGTGGCAAAATTGTCAATAGCAAAGGGTTACAAATAATGAAAATGTTTTTTTCCTTTTTTTCTTTTTTATTCTGGGCCAGCTTTAGCTCTGGCTCTAGCTGAAAGCAGGTATCTGGTTTGTTTGCTTCTATAATCGAAACAATGTATAACTCCAGCTCTGAGATCCCGGCCGGCTGAAAAGCTGGTTTCTAGGGTTTTGTTTAGCTTCTATATTTGTTAGAATGTTTCAAACTGCCAGCTCAGAGGCCGGCAAGGCAGGCGGGGAACGTTGGAATCCTCCTTCACTGAAGCAAGCAAGCCTCATGTTCGCTTCCAGCTGCCTGGCTGCAGGCCGCCATCTTGGCTGACAGTTAATTTGCATAAGGATATGCTGATTAGCCAATGGGAAGGGTAGCAGTCGTACGCTAATTACCATGTTTCTCTTTTATTAGTGTAGATAAGGGTTATATTTGAGGGGCGGGGGAGTTGGAATAGGCTTCATGAGAGAAAATTTGTTGCCCAATTCTCTCCTCACCATATTCTGGTATGTAAAACAGTGCCCTGCATAAAGTAGGTGCTAGTACATGTGTGTGAAAGGAGTCAATGCATAACCACCTCACATGCAATACAAGTTAACCAATACCCCTAAACTAAAACACTAGTTATTGAGTGTTGTGTTGACTTAAATATAAAGTTACAACTACCTCAATCAGAATAAAATGAGACTAAAATAATTAGCATAATTATTTACTGATGAACAGCAGCTTAAAATTAGTTTAATAATCATTTAAATCTATTAAATTCATATTACGTTACAAAATATCACATATCTTACTACACACACAGGAGTGGGCACAGGTAGGCTTATAGTTGTGAGTACTTGAAACAGTTTATTCTTGTATTGTTATTTATTATTTATAATATAACTATAAACCTACTTTTGCCCACCCCTGTATATATGTTTATAGCTTGGTAAAAGAAATGATTTAAGCTGGTATCTCTGTCTTTTCTTTCCATGGCTAGGGATGCTGGGTGGGTACAATTCACAGAATCAGAGTCAAAGAGAGCTTCTGCGGTCATATAATTTAACTCTATGGTGCAAGTAGAGCTCAGATTTTATATTTAAGTAATTCCAAGGTAGCAAAAGATCTATGTTTATTTATTAACTCTAGATTTTTTTAATCCATCAAGTAGTAGGAAGAAATTTCAGGAGGGAAAAGGTCCTTCCTGAGTCTAGCCTTCCTTAGCTTTAAATACCACATTACGCGTCCTCTTGATCATCACCAATCTACTTACTGCGAACCTAGTAAAAACCCTTGGTTCTAAAATGGTACATAATTTCTATGATGCTATAAGCGTGAGTTAACATTTTGAGCCTGTGTGTTTGATCACTTGACCTAGATGGAGGGGAAGTAAAACAGGCACATCTGAAAGTGACTGATAAGCATCATGGCTGAGTTAGTCTCATACAGCCCGTTCCTCCTCTCTGGGGCATCATGAGGGCCAAAGCTCTCAAGCCATGCTCCACTGCGAGGCTGCGGGGATCTGCTGATGCGAGTGCCTGTCTCCTGACCCTGCACTCCAGGGGCTCCTCGGACTGCCGCGATGAGCTCCCGGCCCCTCAGGGGACATCTTGGATGGTACCCTGCCTCAGAGAGCTTCCTATTTGGACCACAAGATGAAAGTAGTTAGTCTCTTATATCTGTAATTGTGCATTTGTGTGTTTCCTGGCATTAGGCAAAAAACAAAAGAAAAAGAATTTGAGCCTAAATAACAACCATCATTTATAAGCTGTTTTTCTTTTATTTTAATGTGTGTGTGTGTAAAACATAAAATTTTCCATTTTAACCATTTAAAAAAAATTTAAGTATATTTTTATTGATTTCAGAGAGGAAGGGAGAGGGATTGAGAGGTAGAAATATCAATGATGAGAGAGAATCATTGATCAACTGCCTTATGTACGCCCCCTACTGGGGATTAAGCCCACAACCCAGGCATTGTGCCCTTGACTAGAATTGAACCTGGGACCCTTCAATCCACAGTCCAATGCTCTATCCACTGAGCCAAACCCACTAGGGCTATTTTAACCATTTTAAAAAAATATGTTTTATTGACTTTTTTTAGAGAGAAAGGAAAGGAGAGGGAGAGAGAGAGAGAAACATTGATGAGAGAGAAATATCAATTGGCTGCTTCCTGCACACTCCCTACTGGGGATTGTACCTGCAACCCAGGCATGTGTCTATCAGCTTCCAGAATGTTTCATCACCCCAAACAGAAACTCTGTACTCACAATGCAATAACTCTCCACTTTCCCCTCCCTCACTCCCTGGTAGCATACATCTAAGCAACTTTCTCTATGCTTTTCTTCAGTTAATTTTAATAGTTAACATTTATTTAGCACATAGTTTGTGCCAGGCATTGTGTTAATAAGTGTATTGCATGAATTAGCTCAAGTAATAAACATACTCGTCAAAAAGCTATCATTATGAACTCTCACAGGGAAGGAAACAGAGATTAGGAAAGATGCAGTCATTCAGCATCACATAGTCTGTGAGTGATGGAGCTGGAGAGTGAACCCCAGCATCCTGACTCCAAAGCTCACACCACCATGTCGGCCTGCCTCCATTCTGAAAACTTGTTCTCAAGTCTAAACTTATCCTGCTCATTCTTCTCAGTCAGTTCAGTGAAAAAAAGAACTGCTGGACACCAAAACATGCCTTTATGGCATTGAAATTCAAAGAGAAGGATGAAAAAGTTTGCTACAGAAAGTCTTTTCAAGGCCAAAGAAGCACTCCAGCTCACACCACCATGTCGGCCTGCCTCCATTCTGAAAACTTGTTCTCAA
Organism: Myotis brandtii; assembly: GCF_000412655.1. NCBI lineage: Eukaryota > Metazoa > Chordata > Mammalia > Chiroptera > Vespertilionidae > Myotis > Myotis brandtii. The sequence goes on from NW_005370683.1 coordinate 4,878,132, forward strand.
GTCTAAACTTATCCTGCTCATTCTTCTCAGTCAGTTCAGTGAAAAAAAGAACTGCTGGACACCAAAACATGCCTTTATGGCATTGAAATTCAAAGAGAAGGATGAAAAAGTTTGCTACAGAAAGTCTTTTCAAGGCCAAAGAAGCACTATTTTTAAGTAATGCTGCTAAAAGTACATCCTTCAAGGTTTCTCTTAAGAATTATTCTTGATTTTGCTTGTAACATCAAAAGCAACCCAAAATTTCTCCACCAGAATGCCTGAGTTCCGCTCTCAGAAACTTTACACAGACCCATTCTTATGCCTGAAATTGCCAACTTGCTCCACCTATTACACACCATACTCTTCCCTACTGAACGGTTATCTCTGTTACTGAAATGTTTGGTGACCAGTTTCAGTCTCACTTTCTTCTCAGGCCCAGTCCATCTCAGAAGGTATCCCTGCCTCTCTCTCTTCACACTTCCTTCATTGAGTCCCTAATGCCCATTTAACTCATATCTCATAGTTCAAAATATATTCCACCCAATCCAATGTACAAGTGAGTACTGCTGATTTGTTTTTGCATATATGAGTGGCCACATTTCTCAGAACAATGTTGAGAGCTATAATTAGTAAGTCATTAATTAGGCTTATAGTTGCTTCCCCTATCAACCAAGAGCATATGCTCTCTTCCAACACACACCTCCTTAGACAGCCAACATCACTTATTAGAAAAGGTGACACACTGCATTTTCAGGTCCTTGGGAATGACACAGGTACACATCGTCCACAATGCAGCCCAGGCTCTTCAGTTCAGAGATACAGACCACATAGGTAACATCCTGCTTACGGTACGACATGACTTTCCTTCTCAGCAGAATTTTTAAGTAGCCTATTTATGAATGTCATAATAGTTATCTCCTTTATCTACATTTAACCCAATTTTTTTTAGTCATAAAATCTATTACATGATTTGATTTCCATGAAGCACTGAACAAAGCCCCATAAGAGTTTAAGAGAATGTTCCTGTGCTTGAAGATGAATACCAATACAGGGTAATTGAAGGGGAGGGGAGTCAGTTTGGCAAAGGAGATAGGTGGCTCGTCAGGCCTGGGTGGTTCCCATATGAAGGAAGGAAAGCAGAGGGAAGCAGGACGCAGTGAAGTCCAAGTGCAGACTGTCCAGGAGGAACTAGAAGGCAGCCCCTTGGGATGTGGGAGTTAAGCCAACGTAAGGGTCTGCATAGGATGACTCTTTTTGAAGATCTGAGGGTGGTCGAGCTTCACATAGAAGATAGCATTAAGAAAGAAAAGAGACGATCAAGTGTGTAATTTAGTCTCCACATTCAGGAGATGAGAAGAAGAAAATGCAAGAAAGTTAGTCCAACAGGCAGAAGAGCAGAAGCAGTAAGAACTCACGTGCGCAGCAGCCCATGCGGGGAATTCAGCGCCATGCTTTTCAGATGGGCTTTGGATTTCCGCTGTCCTGTGTTTAACTCCAAACTGGAATTGATAGCTATGACACTATGGGCAATGCACTTACTTCTGCGGCAATACAATACAGGCTGGAGAAAATGTCACGTCAAGGAAAGCAAAGGGGGTTGCTGCAATGAATGTGAACACTCTGCAGAAAGGTCAAACCATTTGAACACCTTGGAAACAGAAGTTAGGAAGTTATATCTGATTTCCAGGAAAGCCATTCCAGTAGAGGGGTGAGGTCCACAGTAAATGAATACAAGTGTAGAACAAATGTCTCCCTTCTATTTGCCTTTCAAGAATGTAAACTTGAAGATAAAGATCTGATCTCAGATGATATATTATGAATATGTATTAATAGTTTCAACAAAATTAACAATTCCTTGCTGCTCCTATGTAAGCTACAATTAGTTGATTGATACTTGATTTTAGACACTTACTAAATCTTGCCTCTTACTCAATTTAGGGTACAAAATTACCCCTGTAACAGAATCAGTACCCTTTGGTTTGTAATTAAGTTTTTGTAATTAAGTTTTATGATTTATGGAAAGGGTCACCTTCCCATCTTTCACCAAGTAAACGTTTTAGCATCTTGTAATATGTAACTTATTCTTGCATATGCAGGACTATTTACACGGAATAGGCCTCTGTATTTTAATTAATCTACTTTTGTTATAAATGGTCAAAACCGAGATGGTCATAATAAATAACAAATTGTCTTGTTTAGAGAGGCCATTTGATTGACTTGAATTTTAAGCAAAAAGAAACACAAACAGTTGCAGTCAACATATTTTCTTTTCTTTGAATAAAAAATTTTTAAAGAAAATGAGTGAAGCACTAAAAATGCATTCAGCTTTATATAAAAAGCACAAAGGCAATGTTTATTTTAAGACTGGAATTGAGCCTTTTAACGTCTGAAGCAAAAAAAACATGCCTGAGTGAGTGGTTTATATCTTAAGGGCTGCTCGAGGCAAATGAAAACACGCCTCACCTAAGAAGGACAACAAAAGGCTCCATATTTTCAAAGACTGAAACAATCAGAGAGTTCCTGTAACTTGTTTTGTTACTTTGATTAAACAAGAGGTCCAAGTTCACTCTTACTCCGCCTTATAATTATCTTCAGACGTGAAGATTGAGAAAATTGGCTATGAAAACCCAGACTAACACCGGAGTGCGTACTTTCACACATTTAATCAGCTGTGTGCTTGCCTCCTGAGTCCCACCAGGAGGAGTTTATCACGAAGCTATCCCCTGAAAATTACAACGGCTGGGATTCCAGCTCCCGCATTTATTCTTCTTGAGAGCAATTTCTTCTGGGGTTCCCATACCAGAAAAGATTAGTACTTACCAATCACTTAAAAGGTATTACTATTATTTTGTTCCCATCTGCTCTTTCCTTGTCATTTAGATAAAGTGCTCCCCCGTGCATTAGGCAGTCAGAGGTATAAACTCCCAAGAGAAAAATACTGCATTTTTACTTTCTGCATCTTCATTCACAGGCCACGCTTGCTGTGCATACACGAGAGCTTAATAAATGCTTAATTTAGATCGTTTGGCACCTATATTTCACAAAGGCCCTTTAGTCACCTTTATGGTGCAGTGGAGGCCAAATGTCAGAGCAGAAAGAGAACAGATTATTTCAGTTTGTTAGCCCTGGATATGATTTCCTATTTCCTCACTGTACTGTCTGTACAGCCCAGAGCAAATGACTTAATCTTTTTGAACCTCAGTTTCCTCCTCCGGTAATAGTAACTCTTTTAGAGGGTTGTTGTAAGGATTAGGGGCAAGGTCATAATAATAGCTAACATTTACTGAACCACTGCTGTAACTGTTTGTATGCGTTAACTAATGCAATCGTCTCAACAATACAATCAAATAGGTATTACTATTATCATTCCATTTTTAAACAAGGAAACAAGACATAAAGATTAAGTAACTTGTCCACACAAGTAGTCAGTGGCAGAGCCTGGATATGTACCTGGAGAGCCATCTGCCAAACCTACTCTTAACTCTTAGACATCATACTATACTGCTTCTTCATTATTACAGGAAGTGCCGTTAGACACACAGTTTGAAACAGCTACTGTGAGGCAATCTAGACACAGTGCAAAATCCTTTGGGCCCTAAGGGCTTCTCACAGTTGGTCATCTAGACTCTGCTTGCAGGCTGGTCCATCCCATTTCTCTGAGGTTCTTGGGACCAGAATATCTCGTATTTGGAGCTCAAACTTGCCTCTCAGTAAATTTACTAGTTTTACACACTAGAGCTTCACATAATAATCTAATCCGAAATGCAAGTACTAATTTAGCTCTTCATATACTTAAGAATTATTTCATACCACCTTTAAATTTTAATCTTTTTAAATTTCTTGGTTAAACATGTAAGGTTTATTGAAATATTCCCTTATGCCCATCAGGGCTTTCATTTTCCAGATAATTTTCCCCTGATTACACTCCAATTTGCCAGTGACCTCTCCTCTTAAAATCTGGTATCCCACTATGGAATAAGTAATACAGAATTCAGGGGAGACTGTTACTTATACAGTTTTATGTACTCTGTTTCTATTAACACAGGTTATGCTTACATTTTCATTTGGAGCTATCACATTATACTTTGGCCTCATACTAAACTTAGAATCAACAGTCAAGTAATGCATGAAACTGTTAAAGTTGATTTTCTCTATCCGGTGCAGTTGTTTTTTTTTCTAATCCAAATGCAAGAGTGTATGTATTTTATTAATATTCACTGGCTGCCTGTTATGTGTAAAGCATGATGCTAAGCTGTGAGAAACATGAAATTGTAGGCTTCACTTCTACTCTCAAAGAACCCAGACTCCAGTAGAATGGGATTCGATGGCATAATACAATATAAGTTATATTCAAAGGTGATCCATGAAAAAATTATCAATATATTTAAAGCATAAGTGACGATCTTTTCCAAATTCCTAAATAATTTCTCTTGACTTTTTTTTCTTGAAGATGTTTCCTCTAACAGCCTGAAAGCATTTTTTTCTCTTTAACTCCATGATGTGTCCTCATTTCCAACATTAATTAGGTAGGCATTACAATAAGAATCTGAAAAATTTCCCATCACAGTTGTTACAAAGAATGAGTGACTTTTTTCTTCCAATTAACCTGAAGGAGTTGAAGAATGACCTTGAGATTTAAAACTGAGATTTAACCACTTTTTGAATAGTACAAAGATAGATTTCTAAAAAACGTTAATTTTTAAAGATTTGCACGAGAGCTACAATAAGGCAATTTGAAGAAATGCAAGGAATGTGTATTGGTAAATTACACATTTTAAATGATTAAAGTGTGGTAAAATTATACTTAAATTTGGTTTATAAATGCATCAAAAATTAGAATCACTTCTTATTCTTAACCCTTACTTCATAACATCTCAGGGTACCTCCAGTTAACTCAAGGATGTCTAACACTTCAAAGAGTTATGTCTATAAAATTTTACTTAATGTGTATAATACACACATCAGATATCATGATGCTGTGGGCCTTGCTTACATTATTTCATTTCATCTCCAGAACTACCCCATGAGGTAAAATATCATTATCACCTTCATTTTATACATGTGAAAATAAAGGCATCAGAAAATAAAGTAACATAGCAAAGGCCACACAGCTGGTCAACAGCAGCTCTAGGATTCGTGCCCATGTCTCTCTGACTTCAATTTCTGTGTTTTTGACAACGATGTTAGATGCTTCAAGGAAGACCAAGGTTTGGCATAACTTAAGCAAATCAAGGATTATTTCAGAGGAAGGCTTACCAACTTAAAGAGACGATATGCCTTGAGCACCCAAGTTAACTCACATGTAGGATATGGTCAAAAGCCTTTGGAGACAGTATTTTTGTTTTTTTAAAAAATTTTATAACAGGAACAAGTAATGTTGTGATCTAAATCCCTAATTCATCTAAAGTTCACGAATACACACTCACTCATCCAATGTAATGCAATCACTTTTTTCATTAGAGACCAAGTGGGAAGTTCAGATGGGTCTCAGCAAACACGACTGGAGATCCCATCTCAGGAGGAATCAACAGATCCCTCCATGGATGTGTTCCCAGATTACAGAAGTCACCAAATGATCTTCTCTGCGTCTTGTCTCTTCCCTTGAGAAATTCAGATCTGGGAAAATGACAACACTAGGCACTGAAAGGATCAGAGCTGAACTTCCTTCATCCCAAATTTTATGTATTACAATAAAGTTTATTTAACGATTTTTTTGTATATGAAGTTTAGCTAGAGCAAAATAACTTTAAAACAATGCTTTAAAAAATCACCTTTATTGGTAAAGCAAAGGTATCTAAAGTTTTTTATTTTCTTTTTTAACTATATTTTTTCAAAATGTTTACTCAGTCTCCCCTCCCACCCCCCCACCCCCCAAAAAAAGATATACATGGCAATGGAATTTTACTGTGGGTCAATTTAATTTTTTTAAAAAGATAAGCTATGTAAAAATGTTTTGAGAATTTTCTCTTGCTTCTGAATTTTTTCAATAGTCCATGTAAAACAATATAAAATAATGTAAATTTCTGAAAAATATGCCTTTAAACAAAAGCTATGTAATTACAAAATTAAATCAATATATTGCTTTAATGATGAAAAATGTGCTAATTTAACCATATCTGAGAATTTAATATAATTTGACATTATTAATAATAAATGCTAACTGTACATACTACTAGCAAAATAATTGTTACTATAGATGAATCAAAGGATTTTTCCCACCTATACTATAACACTAATAACACAAACTTTTAAAAATCAATCAACCTTGATCAATTTGAAGTTACCCTTGAAGTAAAGCAACATTCATAGATATCACATGCTTCATTTGATCATTTTGAAACTACAGATATTAAAAGATACAGAAACACTTAGGAATGCACCTTAAATTTATATTCATTTAACTACTCACTAAAAATAATTAAAATCTCATCTCATGTTTGAATAAGAAACCCATTATTTTACACATGGGGGGGGGGAAGAAGCCATTTATCCCCACAGTGTCTGACCCCCTTTTCTTTGATATTGCAGCATTTTTTTTTTTTTTGGTTTGCCATTTGATACCAACTTTTCCCCAGTTATAAACATTTAATGTGATTCAAGTCAGCATTTACTTGTAGGGAACTGTCAAATCTTTAGAGTTATATTTCACTCATGATTGAAATATTTACTTTTAGTATAATCAGACAGCTTTGCATATTAATTAGATCAATCAAACACGTTTGCTGAGGTTTAGCAACTGCGCAATAAGTACAGGGTGGCAGTGATAGAGCTGGTAAGCCTCAGTACATAGATTTCTAATACATTTTATTGTTATCCAAGAAATAATCACCCTGTTAAATCCAAGTTAAACACCTGATGACTATTAGGATGTTTAATTAAAAATGAAGTTGTGCTGTGCATGTGGGTGATTTTACACAGTGGCTAAAAAAGAAAGCCATGAAAAATTAATTTTAATCAGTAAAAAGCATACACATAGCCCCTTTGTGGAGTTGGTAAATGATTCAAGCATTTCACTAATATACACATGATGCATAAATAGAATAAATAAATTAGGGGAGGTCATTCAGGGGAGACTTTCTTAACTAAAGTAACAAGAGTTAGTAAATGTCATGCACATTAAAATTGTCTTTGAAAACCCAGTAAATCCTATTACTTCATCCTGAGCAGTTCCATTGTGAGGGCCCAGCAGATGGCCACTGGGCCAGGAATTAATCTCCTTTCTAGGCTCTTAAACAGCATCCCAAGTCAGCAGGCCAAATGTAGGCCATTTCTCTACTAAGGAAATCTTGACAATCTGATATTTTCCCTACCTTGGGAGAGGAAAACTGCCACAATGTTCATTGTTAAAGACAACAGGATTAGTTGGCAGTTGACAGGGAAGGAAGGAAGAAATGGAGAAAAGAAGGAAAAAGAAACAGTGGACCAGGAATTGGAATACCTGAGTTCTAAATTGCAGATCTGTACCTACCATGAAACACCATATGTAAGTGACTTCACTTCTCTGTGCCTTAACTACCTCATCTGCCATATGAAAGTGCAGAAATGACCGTGAAGGCCTCTTTAAGCTAATACTCAAAAATGTCCAGCAAGTATGGAAACAACCACATCATTTTTTTCCTTCTCTTCTAATTGATCACTTATTTATGCCTTTTAAAAAAAATTATTCACCAAATATTTGTGGAATGCTTAATAAGTTGCAGACCTCATAATATGTCTCATAGATTCTAACGTGTACCAGATACACACTTTACCTCCATGAAACTCAAAGTCTGAGGGGATGGGAATGAGTTTAGAAAACAGAGGGACAAGAAGGTAGATAAGCAGAGGCTAAATCTTGAAGGGCCTTATTTGACACTAGTGGCCCGGTGCACAAAATTCGTGCACATTAAAAGGGAATTAATTAGAGGAAATATTTTAATATTGCTATTTGCCCTTTCTCTATAATAGAAGTATCAGCGATGAAGGAAAATTAGTAAAATGTATATGAGAATCTTCCTCCTGTCAGAGACTGGGGCACGCCGTGGGACCCAGAGTCAAGTACCCACCCACCTGCGTGCACCTTGAAATCACGTGAAACCCAGACCTGGCCAGCCCACCCCTGTCAAGCCCTGCTGGGTGAGGGGAGTAACCTCAGGTCCCCAGGTCCAGTGCCGGGCGGGGGGTGCAGATCAAGCCCTGCCAGGTGGAGGGCGCAGACTCAGGTCCCCCGTCAAGCCCTGCCAGGCGAGAGCTGCAGCCTCAGGTCCCCCGGTGCATGCCGGGTGGGGGGGGGTGCAGCCTCAGGTCCCCCAGCCTGGTGCTGGGGTAGGGGGGTCCCCTGTCAAGCCCTGCTGGGCGGGAGGTGCAGCCTGACGTCCCCCATCAAGCCCCGCCGGGTGGAGGACGTGGCCTGAGGTCCTCCAGCCGGGACCCGGGGCAGGGAGCATGGCCTGAGGTCCCCTGTCAAGCCCTGCCAGGTAGAGGTGCAGCCTCAGGTCCCTGCTGATAGCTTCTTACGGCTCATTATGGGAACCCCGCCTCTGCTGTGGGCACAGTCATCTTGTTATGGCGTGAGGGTCAATTTGCATATTACCTCTTTATTATATAGGATGTTCAGAAATGTGACCTTTATCTTCAGGGCAATGGAGTTTGCTGAAGGATTTTTTCAGTATGGGGTGATAAGATCTGTGCTCTGATATTCTGTGGAGACTGGACTGCAGAGAACTGTACCTGAGAGTCCTGAACTACTGTAGGACCAGCTGAAATGGAAAGAAATGACCCCAGTATAGAGGAGCAAAAGGACTTGATTGGATGTGAATGGCAATTAGAAGGGGATGAGTCCTTGATCACTGGCCAAGAAAATTCGGTGGATAGGGCTGCCAGTCACTGAAATAAAGAATAGAAGTGAAGAACCAGGTTTTTTTAACAGACGTGAGAGAAGAGATAAGTCATGAGTCATGGAAGAGATGATGAGATCAGTTTAGGGCAGTGGTTCTCAACCTGTGGGTCGTGATCCCTTTGGGGGTCGAACGACTCTTTCACAGGGGTTGCCTAAAACCATCAGAAAACACATATTGAATATATAATTACATATTGTTTTTGTGATTAATCACTATGCTTTAATTATGTTCAATTTGTAACAATGAAAATACATCCTGCATATCAGATATTTACATTACGATTCATAACAGTAGCAAAATTACAGTTATAAAGCAGCAACAAAAATAATTTTATGGTTGGGGGTCACCACAACATGAGGAACTGTATTAAAGGGTCACGGCATTAGGAAGGTTGAGAACCACTGGTTTAGGGTCTTTTGACTTAAGGTGCCCAAAGAAACAAACAGGAGGCATTGGATATTTGAATTTGAATCACCTACCACAGAATAAAACAGCGGTTAGTTCTCTTTATGATTCATGAAAGATTCTCTCCCTCCTAGTTCTTAACTATTTAGAAATTACAGATCCATATGAAATCTTTAAATGGTATGGGTTCTCTCTGCAGAATAATATACACATACATAGTAATTCAGGGAATTCATGGGCCCCCAAGTCTATACATAGACCTGAAGGGGTCCAGGAATTCCAAGTTAAGGATCTCTTGCAGTGGGCGGAAAGAAGGCAATGATTGAAAAAGGAAGTAACTCTGAGTTTCTCGCTCTGAGTAAATGAGAGAAACAGAAAATGGTTTGATTGTTTAGTGTTAGTAGTACCAGCAATGCCGGATAGCAGATATGGCAAAAGTCTGGCTGGATGCTCACCAAACCAGTTTCATCTTCCTGGACTTTTGGCTCAACTACATGTTCTAACCACCCTGAATCTCTGTGATTATGTGTCCATCCTCATGGTTTTTCCATATAATGGAGACAACCAGGGACTTGGTTTGAGGAATCCCAATCCCAATCCCCCTCAACTCTCACCATCTCCACATTTGGCAGACTGAACTGAGATGTGAGTGGCAATAATATACTTTTTATAGCAACCACTGAAATTTTGGAACTTGATACAGAAGCTGATGTTAGTTATCTTTATTAATTAAGTAAATATCGATAGTAATAACACCTGTCATGTGTCGGTCCACAGGTCAATAAAATAATTTTATACTATCTTTTTTATTTTCTTTATAGCACTTATTGTTACCTAATGATATTTTACATATTTCTTTCTTTTCCTATTTGTAGTGCCTCTATATCCCTAGACCAAAATTCCCATGCAGACAGGGCCTCCATTTTGTTCACTGCTACATCCTGTTTCTAGATCAGTGCTCAGCATATAACATATCCTAAATAAATTATTCGTTGAATAAATGAGTGAAGAGATTATTTTTTACATGGGTCTCTTCTCATCTAAAGTTATTTTTAAGGGTACAACTGCTATGTATAACTCCATCAACAAAAGTGATGGTGTTGGAAGGTGAGGGGTTAGGAGTTAACTTGGAGCAGTAACTAGGACAGATGCTTTGAGGCAAATAGTAGTATTACATTTTCCCAGATAGGAGGCAGGAATGCTTGCTTCCCAAATAGTGAAATATGATCTTGGGCTGTAAGATCCTAGAAGGCAGAGATAAACTATGACCCATTGTCTCATAACACTAACTTTACTCAATGGTATGTAAGTTTTTTCATGTATTATAAAATAGAAAAGAATGAATTTTCAGGATAAAACATAATTTTTTTTAACTTCGCAATAAACACTGAGTTTTAGATTGATTCTTTTTTTCTTTTTTTCTTTTATTTACTTATTAAGTTATTACATATGTGTCCTTATCCCCACATTACCCCTCATCCCACCCACTCATGCCCTCACTCCCTTGTTGTCTGTGTCCATTGGTTTTGAAGACATTTCCTTTCCCCTTGAGGCTTTTCTGGGCCCTCCCTGGATGAAGGTGTTCTCTCTCCTCTGGCATTAGTGACTTTAGTAGAAACTTGGAAAAGTACTGACACAGAGGAAATGCCTGGGTTTAGGAGTAGAAAGGCATTTATATCAAGCTGCTAATTCTGTGACCTTAGGAAAAAATGTAATCATTCTGAACCCAATATTCTCATTTGTAAAAGGAGAAAATATCTATCTTGGAGGAGACTTGTGAAGAATAAGTTGATGCATAGAGAGTACAAGACGCTGAGAAGTTATGTAACTGGCCCAAGACCACATAAAAGTAAATGTACAACTAGATTATGAACCCATGTCAGTCCTTCTCAAAACCCTAGGCTGTTATAGATAGCTACTAAGAGTAAGTCTGGAATCATCTTATTTTTTTTTTTTAGATTAGAAGTTCAAAGATAATTAAATAGAGAAAGCTAAATATTTTATTGGGTTATTTTTAACTCTGGTATTAAATATTACATTGCTTAAATTAATTTTATATCACTCCATATTTTTATAATCACATCACATTTCTTTTCCAGTGGAAGAATGACATGTGAAATTGGACATGGCCATTATTCATCCCAGATTTTCAGGGACAGTCTTTATTTCGAAATTCCACATGAATGAAATGCTCTGAAAAAGTCAGTATTTCAGTGCATCAGAAGCAGTACAAAATACTGTATTCAGGAAAAATGGTCTCCAGAGGTGCTGGTTGATACATAGGATCACACTGTACCTGGTGTGGGTGTACTACTGGAGATCACAGGATAAAAACCTTATAGAAACATTGGAACATTGGATTGAAAGGACCTGATTTTGATCTAGCAAATCCTGTGATAGTTAATTACTGGAAATCTGTATTTTATTTTACTTATTTTTAATTGATTTCAGGGAGAGGTAGAGAGAGAGAGAGACATCAATGATGAGAATCATTGATTGGCTGCCTCCTGTACTGGGGATTGAGCTTTGACTGGGCCTTTGATCTGACCTGGAATCAAACCGAGATCTTCTGGTTCATGGGTCTATGCTCAACCACCGTGCAACACTGGCCAGTCAGAAATCTATATTTTAAGCACGTTAACAAGCTCTATGGGTGATTCACATGCACAATGAGCTTGGGAATGCCTGACTTAGGACATGATCCCTTTAAAAAAGAGTACCACGAATTAAGGGTAGTCACTATGTGTTTTCTATTAGAAACCTTTGTAACCAATTGCAGTTTGAAAAACACCACATAGAGGAAGTTGTAGAAAGAAATGATCTAGTGATGCAAGCCCTCTTGTGAGCATCCTTCTGTGAACAGTGGCAGTACCTGTTCAGCAAAATGCTCACTTCCCAAATGGAGCAGAACATTTTCTGTCTCACATCCTGACCAGTTGGTGTTTTTATTAAACCAGATGACTTTGCAAGTAGGATCCAGGCAAGACATGACTGCTTCTATGGCACTCAGATTTGTGGATAGTGCCCTGAGATGGAACCCCCCAGGCACTGTTGGCAGCAGCTCTCTCCTGGGAATTATAACCAGACTTTCTGAGGTCATCTGCTGGTAGAACCCACTTGACCCAGAGTAATCAAGACTACTACTAACATGATTTCATTAGGACCTCCTACTCAAAACACTCTTTTTATTCTCAAGGTGTATTTCAACTGAAGAAACATCTTACTTGGGGTCTTAAGCTATATATAAACTACATGTATTTTTTAAAATATGTTTTTAACATAGAAAACCCTAAAGACTCTATCAAAAAACTACTAGATTTAATACATGAATTCAGCAATGTAGCAGGATACAAAATTAACATCCAGAAATCTATGGCTTTTTTTACACCAATAATGAACTCACAGAAAAAGAAACAAACAAACAAACAAAAAAAACCCAAACAATCCCACTTACCATTGCACCAAAAAAATTAAGATACCTAGGAATAACCTTAACTAAGGAGGTAAAAGACTTGTACTTGGAAAACTATAGGTCATTGAAAAAAGAGCTAGAGGAAGACATAAACAAATGGAAGAATCTACTGTGTTCATGTATTGGTAGAAGCAACATCATTAAAATGTCCATACTACCCAAAGCAATCTACAAATTTAATGTAATCCCCATTAAAATACCAATGGCATATTTCACAGACCTAGAACAAACTCTCTAAAAATTCATATGGAATAAAAAAAGACCCTGTATAGCCACAGCAACCTTGAGAAAGAAGAACAAAGTTGGAGGGATCATAATATCAGATATAAAGCTATATTACAAAGCCACTTTTCTGAAAACTGCCTGGTACTGGCACAAGAACAGACATATAGATCAATGGAACAGAACAGAGAACCCAGAAATCGACCCAAGCCATTATACTCAATTAATATTTGACAAAAGAGGCAAGAGCATACAATGGAGTCAAGACAGTCTCTTCAATAAATGATATTGAGAAAATTGGACAGACACATGCAAAAAAATAAAACTAGACCACCAACTTACACCATACACAAAAATAAACTCAAAATGGATAAATGACTTAAATGTAAGACAGGAAATCATAAAAATCTTAGAAGAATCCATAGGCAGCAAAATATCAGACCTATGTCGTAGCAATATCTTTACTGATATAGTTACTAGGACAATGGAAACTAAGGAGAAAATAAATAAATGGGACTACATCAAAATAAAAAGCTTGTGCACAGCAAAAGAAACCAACAAAACAACAAGAAAGCCCACTGCATGGGAGAACTTATTTGCCAATGTTATATCCGATAAGGGCCTAATCTCCAAAATTTATGGGGAACTCATACATCTTAATAAAAGGAAGATAAACAATCCAATCAAAAATGGGCAAAGGACTTAAATAGACATTTTCTAAAGTTGACATACAGAAGGCCAAGAGACATATGAAAACATGCTCAAAGTCACTAATCATCCAAGAGATGCAAATCAAAACGAAAATAAGATACCATCTCACACCTGTCAGAATGGCTATCATCAAGTGCTGGCGAGGATGTGGAGAAAAAGGAACCCTCGTGCACTGCTGGTGGGAATGCAGACTGGTGCAGCCACTGTGGAAAACTGTGGCGTTTCCTCAAAAAATTAAAAATGGAACTTCCATTTGACCCAGTAATCCCACTAGGAATATATCCCAAGAAATCAGAAACACCAATCAGAAAGGATATATGTACACCTATGTTCATAGCAGCACAATTTACAATATACAATAGCTAAGATTTGAAACAGCCTAAGTGCCCATCAGCAGATGAGTGGATTAAAAAGCTGTGGTACATCTACACAATGAAATACTACGCTGCTGTAAAAAAGAAGGAATTCTTACCATTTGTAACAGCACGGATGGACCTGGAGAGTGTTATACTAAGCGAAATAAGTCAGTCAGAGAAAGATAAATATCACATGATCTCACTCATTAGTGGAATATAATGAACAACATAAACTGATGATCCAGAGACAGAGAAGCATCAAACAAACTCAAACTTCAGAGGGAAGGCAGGGGAGGGAGGGGGTTGGGGAGACAGAGATCAACCAAAGGACTTGTATGCATGCATATAAGCATAAACAATGGACACAGACACTAGGAGGGTGAGGGTATGTGCAGGGGGAGAGGGGGTGGCCAGGGAGAGGTCAATGTGGGAAAAAGGAGACATATGTAATACTATATGTAATACTTTAAACAATAAAGAATTTAAAAAATAAAATATTTTTTTAAAGTTTCTAGTATTAGTATCCACCAGAAAGAGTAAGTAGAATGGACTTAAATGAGAAATGATTAAATGAGTAGAAAACTTTAAATATTTTGTAAATAAGCAATAAGTGAATATTGATTGGGCCAGGTAAAGATTTATTAAAAATTCTCAAATGTGAATGCAGAAGGTAATGCGTCCTAGGATGTGAGTTGGCCATGAGCTTGAAGTCTACGTTTTGATATAGTTATATAGATTCCAGGAAAAATGAGCTCTAAATTAGTAAAATAAATTGTGAAGTATAAAATCCTGGGCAATCCCACACATCTTGCTGAAAATGTTTAATATGCTTCTAGTTATAATAGCTGAAAAATCTCCTTAGAGTCAGCTTGGGGAACTACCTAGTGAATATGCATCACTGAAACCCGTTCCCTCCTCCCTCCTCCCTTCTCCCTCTTCCCTCCTCCCTCCTCCATCCTAGAAGTTCCTTATTAATAGCTCCATGCTCTAAGAGCCCACACGAAACATTATTTTCCTCATGGATTACTTTGTACATTAGTGTAAAAATTCATTTACTAGCAGATGGAATGATATTCTTACCTGTTTCACAGCTGGGCCCGGTGAAGCCTTGTGGGCAGGCACACACATTAGCAGCAATACAAGCTCCTCCATTCCTACAGCCATCTTTGCAAAATGCTAAAATAATTCAGATACATGACGTTAGCACTTTAGAAGGAAGTCGTTCAAGATGCTCTAAATCCAGCTTTTCTTTATTTCCTTAGAGATGTGGATATCAAATTATAAATGCTATTCTAATTTCAGATTCACACAATATTTTCCAAACAGCACCATTTCTAAAACAATCTTCTTTCCAATGTTAAGAAAGAAATTTCATCTGTAAAATAAAATACTGAACTTTCTGTTTAAAAAAAAAACAAAACACCAAAAACCAGTAACCTTACACAACAGCAAATAAATTAGAATTAGGATTTCACATCATTATAATAATCCAGCTTGAAATCAAACCTAAAATATGGCAGCTATCCTCTGTAGTTTTCTTAAGGAGCAAACCACTGTCTAGAGAAAACAATAAGAAAATAGGAAATGACTAAATCCTATGAGGCTCTGATCATTCCACAGACTGGCCAAAGTGCCAAAATATTACAGCAGCGGTTCTCAACCTGTGGGTCGCGACCCCTTTGGGGGTCAAACGACCCTTTCACAGGGGTTGCCTAAGACCATCGGAAAACACATATATAATTACATACTGTTTTTGTTTTTGTGATTAATCACTATGCTTTAATTATGTTCAATTTGTAACAATGAAAAAACATCCTGCATATCAGATATTTACATTATGATTCATAACAGTAGCAAAATTACAGTTATGAAGTAGCAACGAAAATAATTTTATGGTTGGGGGATCACCACAACATGAGGAACTGTATTAAAGGGTCGCGGCATTAGGAAGGTTGGGAACCACTGTATTAGAGAGATGCCCCAGCTTTCAAAAAGGTTTAAATCAGTCTTGGTGATGGATTAGCCAAGAGTAAGAAGACTTTGCTGTAGTGGTCTTCAGAAACAGTCTTGCATCCCCATGCTAAGGACAGGTCAGGCTCCAGGACCACGGGCAAAGACATTACAGAGCCTGTTGTCTTAGAGTGGATTTGCAAGTGAGTATAAAAAAATAGTCAAGGTCTGCGCCATTGTAAAGGTGATCTTTGGAGATGTGTTTCCTTCAAAGAAGGAGAGAAAAACAAGATGTATGAGACTGAGCCCCCTGCCACTTTAGCAAGTTCTTTGGCTCTGTGAGGCTCAGGGGCTGTTCCCTCAGCCTGGCAAGATCTGTCACAGATGAACTAGACCAGCTTGTTACATTCACAGGGTCTTTTCCACACTGCTCTAAATCAAGCATGTCAAACTCACTGCCTGCGGGCCGCATGTGGCCCACAACAAATATTTTTGCGGCCCAGCCAATGTAACGGTATGTAAGAAACATTTTTAATAAGATGTTTGTAACTTAATTTTTACAATATCTTGTTATATACATAATTATTCATAACAAACTACAACATTCGCTAATGACTGATTACTATCATTGTGTTACATTCATTTCCCGTATGCTCCTTACGAGCAGGCGCACTATTTCTCTCCACTAATACTAGCAGCGAATATTTTAGCAGCCGATTGCCACGTCATTAGTCTTGTACTGACTTGTTTGGTGTGTGAAACAGGAAATATTTTGCTTTTGGAGAACAAGAAAAATAGGTTTATTTGCGTTACGCTTATTAATTTGTGCAGTTATCCATTGTCTGGTAAGTTAATGTTCAAGAAAAAATGTTAATTTTTATTAAAATGCTCTATTATTTTATGTTAAGGATTACTCATTTATTTCAGGCCTTCATATTCAGCATGTCTCTATCGAAGTAAACCTACGTTTCTATGAAAATTGAAGCTTTTGTTTTTTGGGGGCCCACAGAAACTTGAACTTTGTTTATTTGGCCCGTGATAGCCTTTGAGTTTGACATGCTTGCTCTAAATCAAAGATTTCCATAGACTTTCACAAACCAGAGTAATCCTCTGGCCCATCCATATTTGCATCCCATGTGTTATTGTAGATCAGGTCTTAAGACCCATGCTCGCAGGCCACTGCATTAACAGCCACCCTTTGTTACTTCCTACACACACACACACACACACACGCGCACACACACACACACACACACACACACACAGTGTTGTAGCAAATTAATTTTAATAAACTCCAGGATGATGGACACACTACATTTAAAAAATGGGCAGTTTGAAGCTTAAAATGCCTAAATTAGACAAGTCAAAAATAAATCTATATGACATAATAATGAATATGGACTTTATCCTATGGGAGTTGGCAGAGGTTCCAAAATAGAACCTTTATTTCCCTAATGAAGTAGGTGGTAAGCTCATCTGATGAAGGTACAGAGGGCATTGGTGAGAGAATTGCCATTTGGTGGTGAACTGTAGCTGGAATAGCCACTGATGGAAATGAAAATCTGAGCCCAACAGGACATTTAAAAGAATTACTGATTGGTATTGACAAAGGAGCTAAAATGGGAAACTATAAAATGTAGAAATCTAAAATTCCCAATTAATTACTTTCAACAGCTCAAGAGATTAGGCAGAGAAGAAAACCAGTGAGACTGGCTCAAAATACAGATATTTCACAGTTGAACACGATGCTGCCCAAAAAAAAGAAGAAGAAAAAAAAAGATAGTCATGTTTGGACTAAAAAAAAAAAATCTTAACCTAGAAGGAGACTGGTAAATATAATGAAAATGGAGGGTCAGAAAAATGGAAGTTCAAGAGTTGTAGGCAAACTGGAAGCAGAGGGACTTGGGTTCAGACAACAAAGTGTCCAGGATGTGATCAAGGAATAGAGATGAAAATCACTGTGGTTGAGGTCAAGGAACATTAAGTCAAAGTTGTTGTACCATTTGGCCAATTAACCACTGATGTTAACCAGGAGGAAGACTATGAGCCACACTGCAAAGTTCTCAATGTGTGTGGATAGTGCACAGGAGGTAGATAACAGTGATGAGAAGGGGTGGAGGGAGGTAAAGATGGTTTACATTATGCCTAAAGGAAGAGGTGTTGGCATTGAAACCTTTTACCTTTGCACGTGGTTCCATTCCCCGTATAGCCTGGTTTGCAAACACAGTTGTGTCCTCCAACAGTATTGAAGCACAGAGCATTTTCATCACAGTTGTGCTGATTTGTGACACACTCATCATGTTCTGAAATGAGGAATACAATCTTGTTACTCACAGATACATTTTTAAACTGTACCTGCATCTTGGTTACTATAAAGTATCTTTTCCAAACACAGGCATACACAAATTACATATTAAGGAATAGCATATATTTTAAAGTACTGTACACTCCTCTTGAAGTACATATGTAGTTCACACATCCACAAACCTTGATTGCAAAAGGATTTGGACAAAAGGCCCATGGATGGAAGGAATAGAGAGAGAGAATAAGGAAGGGTGGGGATCAATTCTCAGAAGGAGATCCCAAAGCTAGCTCTGTATGGTCTCTGTGGTTAATATTTCGGGAGTTATTCTCATTAAACACATCTGCCACCTAAGTCTTTCCTGTAGCATGAGAAGGGTGACAGGAAAGAATGTGAAATTGCATTGCTTTGTGAATTGTGACCTCCAGGATAATGGAGTTGAGGCTTTGGGAGTGAAGTGCGGTTAACACCCACAGCCACACTTGCAGGCACAAAGATGCAAATGCAAACTGCAAGGGAAATATCTGACCTCCCGAGTAAGTTCCCTCCTCCTGCAAAGACAGTACCAGACTTCTGTTACCTGAGGCAAACTTGTCTTTATAATACGAACAAATATAAACTTTAAAATATACAATCAACATGGTACTCCCTTTAACTGTGTGTTGCTTGACGTTTTTGTAAGCAAGAAAGCATTTGATCTTCCAGGACCCCTGGAAGGGAGTCAGGACCAACACCATTTTCACCATTTTAAAGATGAGTCGGTGGTGGCTCAGCATGCTTAAGTAGCCTGCCCCAGTTCACAGGAATATTGTAACTTCAGAACTGTAGCTCAGTGTTCAGCAAAAATGTAAATGTAAGGAGTAAGTACAGGGAATACGAGAAAGAAAACAGATCTAACATCAAAATCGAGACGAGTAGAAATAAAATATAAGTGAAAAATGCACACAAATTAGTTCAATCATCCAAAATCCTTATTTATTACTCGGTCTCTTATATAAATATTATTTTAAAAATAATATTTAAAAATTAAAATTAAATATATATTTTAATATGCTTACATAGGACAAGCTATTAATTCACTATGATGTAAACCAGGGATTTTCAACCTTTTTTATCTCATGGCACACATAAACTAATTATTGTAATTCTGATGCACAACAAAAATACATTGTATTTTTTGCCAATCTGATAAAAAAAATAGGTATCATTTTGATTCATTCATAATGGATGGCTATTGTCATGTTGGCTGTTGTCATTTTACCATTTAACAATTTAAGGAAAAAGAGGTAAGTGCCCCTGACTAAATAAGTATTGCATGTTTTAAAAATTCTTGCAGCACACTGATGAAAATCACTAATGTAAACCATCAAAGCAAAAATAAATAATTACCTTTCATTTTAGAACTCTTTGTATTCTAGACAATATGTCGTAATAGTACTATACCTGGAACTTGGAAAAAAAATTCTCTTGGCATATACAGTTAAGATTAGACTTATTTTAACTAATAAAATAGAATTCTCTGTGTTTTGTTTTTTTTAAAAAAAATTAATATTTCAAACTAATATGTCCTGTGTTACATAAGCACACAATTTTGACAATTTTAATGATAGCCCTGTAATAATCTTAGAGATTATTCCCAATAATTTTTCATAGGAAAGAGTGATTTCAATCAGTAAGGTTTTATAATTGCATGAACAGATATTTATTTTATTCTCAACATTTCTGGCTGAACTTTCCCAAATTGTATAAAGTTTCACTCTGATTATCTGGTATCAGAACATTTCATAGTTTTTATGAATCCACACATATTGATGACAGCTTAGAAAACAGCTGGATCACACACGGGTTTCCTAATTGGGGCTATGCTTGGACCACCATAAAATTTCCAGGCACCAGAACGGGAAGTCCCCCCTACCTTGAGTTCAGCTGCCTAAAGCAAAACAAATCCATACCTGCAGCCAACTTGACCCCAGAGCACCTCAAAGTGCAGCACTGCATCTATAAGCCTCTATATGGACGGCCACAGGCCCTTTTAAGACAGCTGCTGATCGATTAGATGCTGCTTTCATTCCTATCTCAGTTGTCTTATTAATTAGAAGGTACTCACTGAGTAGAAGTAGGGTCTAAAAAGATTCAGTTTAGTGATGAGTATGATAGTGTTCAATAAACATTAAGTAATTACACAACCTGGAATTTGTTTTTTTTCTGTTGTCACTGACTCTCAGAGTCACTGAAATGAGTGAGTGTGCTCTTAAACAATTCAAGGGTAAAAATAGTTTCCAACTTTTGAAATACAATGGCACCTTGACATATATTGTTCCCTTTGCCTGTTGTGCCTGCCCCATGATTCTCCTGGGAAATTCTTACAACTTTGAAAGACATCACTAAAATGTCATGTTTTATGTGACTTATTCTCCTCCTCCTGCAGAGTTAGGGGCTGCTGTCTGTTTTCCTGGCCCCATAAACAAGGCTCTGTATTTTACTAGAGGCCCAGTGCACGGATTTGTGCACTGGTGGGGTCCCTTGGCATGGCCTGTGGGGATCGGCCAAAACCGGCAGTCCAACACTGCCTGCCACTCCTGCTCATTCCTGCCCCATTGCGCCTGCCATTGCCACCTGGTATCGCTGTGTGTGTACACACACACACACACTAGGGGCCCAGTGCACAAATTTGTGCACCTTGAAAGGAACTGTGGGCCGCGAGGCTGCGGTAGGCACAGGAGCGGGTCTCGGCCCATCCTCCATACCCTGACCTGGCCCCACCTGCCGCAGCCCCTGGTCCCCTGTCTGCCAGCATCCCTGCTTCTGTCGCCACTACTTCCACATGCTGACGGCACCAGCCCCACTCGCACCTGCTGCTGGCGCTGGCCCCAATTTCGCCACATGGTCAGCAGGTGCGAGTGGGGCCAGCGCTGTCAGCAGGTGCAAGCAGTGGCTACTGCCCTGATCGCTCCTCAGGAGCAGGGGGAGGCAGAGAAGCCCTCAGGGGCAATCGGGGCCAGCAGCCACCACTTGCACCCACTGACAGCGAAGAGCGATCGGGGCCAGTGCCAGGCGCCAGCAGCAGGAGTAAGCAGTGGCTCCGGCTCCAGCTGCAGGTGCGAGCAGGGCCGGAACCAGCAGTGGATGCAAGTGCCAGGCGGGACCACAGTGCGCGGGAGCAAAGAATTTTTAGTAACCACTAGAGGATCGTCCTGACGACAGCGACCAGCACCCACCTTAGTCTGGCACCCTATGCTCACCTGTTCCACCATCCGGCCATGGCCAACTTCCACCATGTTCCACACTCTGCCCCTGTTGCCAATGCCCGCCATGTTCTGCGCACACCCCCTGGTGGTCAGAGCATGTTATAGCAGCCGGTTGTTCCACAATTTAGTCTATTTGCATATTAGAGTTTTATATATATACTAGAGGCCCGGTGCACAAAAATTAGTGCACTCTGGGGGCAGGGGGAGGGGGGTCCCCCAGCCCAGCCTGTGCCCTCTCGCAGTCTGGGACCCCTCGGGAG
>NW_005370683.1:4902972-4914866 GCF_000412655.1 Myotis brandtii
CCATCTTGGTTGGCAGTTAATTTGCATATCGCCCTGATTAGCCAATGAGAAGCGTGTCAGAGGTACGGTTAATTACCATGTTTGTCTATCATAAGATAGGATACTAGTGGCCTGGTCCATGAAATTTGTGCATGGGGCGGGGGGTGTCCCTCAGCCCAGCCTGCACCCTCTCCAAACTGGGATCCCTCGGGGGATGTCTGACTGTCCCTGTGGGATTGGACCTAAACCAGCAGTCGGACATCCCTCTCGTAATCCGGGACTGCTGGCTCCTAACCGCTCACCTGCCTGCCAACCTGCTCGCCCCCAACTGGCCCCCCATGTCGGCTTGCTCACCCCCAACTGACTGCCCCTCCACTGGCCTGATCAACCCCAACGGCTCTCCCCTCTTGGCCCCTAACTGCCTCTAACTCGGCCCTGTCACCATGGCTTTGTCCAGAAAAATGTCCAAAAGGTCTCCTGGAAGGTCTCCCAGTCTAATTGGCATATTACCCTTTTATTAGTATAGATAGAGGCCTGGTGCATGGGGCTAAGGGCTGTTTTCAGGCTGGCCACACCCCCTTCAGGGTGGGGGTCCCTGCTGGGGTGCCTGGCTAGCCTGGGTGAGGGGCTGAGGGCTGTTTTCAGGCCCCTCCCTGAGTGGCCAGCCCGGAGGACCCAAGCCGCCCGCACACTCAGGCTGGCTCTGTGGCCATCGCCCACAGGCCCCTCCTTCGGCCAACCCAGGCTGGTGGGAGGCTTGGCTTCCTCCATCGCCAGGGGTGACCCAATCCTCCTGCCTGCTCAGGCTTGCTCCGTGGCTGCTGCCATCTTTGTCCTGCTAATTTGCATATTCCCTCCCGATTGGCTGTGGGGTGTTGCGAAGGTACGGTCAATTTACATATTTGTCTATTGTTAGTATAGATATGTGTGTTTGTATGTGTGAATATATATATGTAGATAGATAGATGTAATATACACATTTAGATTCACCTAAATGCAAATGTTATATCCTATATAATAAAGAACTAATATGCCATAACGACCGATCAGCAGGAGGCTGTGTGTGCAGCGAGGTGTGCACGGGTGGCCGCACAAGGAGGCGGGAGGTGGGGCACCTCCTCGCAGCAGCAGGAGGTTGGAAGCAGGAGGCAGAAGGTGGGAGGCAGGAGGCAGGAGGCGGGAGGCGGGAGGCGGGGCGCCTCCTCATGTGATTTCAATCACGCGCTATGCCTCTAGTATAACAATAATACTTAACTAATCACTTAGTTTCAGTGATTAACTTCTAACCTGGGTGAGTTAATGTATGTAAAACCATTTTAAGACTCCACACCCAACATGTCATCAGTCATAAGAATATATAGCCTGACCTAAATTGAGCTTTAAATTTGGTTTTAATATTGAGCTGTTTCCAGAATGAATGTACTATCTAGAGAAAAAATGGCCATTCTAAAATTTACATAGCTTTGCTCATTATGATTTCAACACAGACATACAATTCACATAGCACATGTTCTGATCAAGAATTTCACTATGATTCAAAATGCAAATATTACAAAAATAGTAAAAAGTAATTATTTAAATACATTTACATATCAATTAAATATTTTTTCTTCAATATCTATTGTATATTAGAATCTTCTTAAGATAAAAGTTAGTTATAAATAGTAGCTGCTCTCAAAAAGTTTGGTTGGAAAGATAAGACAAAAACACAAATGCCTTTGGCACTGGCTTCATTATAAGAAATACTAAAATAGTATTTTGTCTAAAGAGGGTTGCAAAGATCAAAGAAGAAAGTCATTGCTGGTTGAGTCAGGTGAGAATTCAAGAATTACTTGCCCTGGCTGGGTGGCTCAATTGGTTGGCGTGTGGTCCCATACACCAAAAGGCTGTGTGTTCAATCTCCAGTATGGGAGACAACCGATTGATGTTGATGTTTCTCTCTTTCTCTCTCTCTCTCTCTCTTTCTCTCTCTCTCTCTCTTTCTCTTTCTCTTTCTCTCTCTCTGTCTTCCTTTTTTCTAAAAAAATAGATAAAAATATATTCTTGGGTGAGGATTAATAAAAAAGATTTATATTGTCTACACTGCTTCTTCTTCTCTGTCCAAATCTAGAAATGTTGGGAAAACACACAGGTGTAAGTTCTACAAATAAAGCTGCTTCACTTTTCCTGGCCAAAAAGGTTCCTAGAATATAGATATACATTGAATACATTCTCTCTTCAAATGTGGCAGGATATAGTTCTAAACATAACAACAAACTATCTCTGGTCTGAACTCTTATCTGATTATTAGGAATCTAAGAGCAAGCTCCCACAGACTAAAGACTGAATAAGCAAGAAAGCTCAAAGAAATGTAAATTAAACTCGAGGAACTTATAATATTATCATCAAACTATACATTTCAAATGGTGGTTTATCTCAAAATGTTCAGCTGCTTAGTCATTTTCTCCTTCTGTTTCTATAGACCAGAAATGCTGCCAC
Source organism: Myotis brandtii (assembly GCF_000412655.1). Classification (NCBI taxonomy): domain Eukaryota; kingdom Metazoa; phylum Chordata; class Mammalia; order Chiroptera; family Vespertilionidae; genus Myotis; species Myotis brandtii. The sequence continues at coordinate 4,905,430 of NW_005370683.1, forward strand.
AGACAGGTGTGTGTAGAAGCTCATCCATGAATTCCATTCATATGTGTCCTCACCAAAGTAAACATGTAGTTATCTGCACTGGCCTGTGAGGAGCATCAGAACAAGACAGCCCACGTGCCTGCAACACTGAGACCTCTGGTTTTATTCCATAAAGGACGGCAACAACTGTGAGTCCTCAGATGAAAGATGCCGCCTCTATTCTGACAAAGAAAACAACTCTTAGGACGTGTCCTCAGCTCCTTAGTACAGTCACAACATGGTTTCTGTACAGCAAAGTTTTTCAAAATGAGTACAAACTGAGTTTACAGAATGTCCTATATAACAACTCAACAATCCCTAGGTGGTGTGTGGGCCTATGAAAAAGAATTGGAACTCTCTCCTCCCTTCTCCCTCTTTCCTTCCTCAGATACTTAGTGGTCTGGCATATGAAGACATGGTGCTCGTTGCCACCAGCAACACAAATCCCTGCGACCGAAACATGGATGCCCTACCGACTACTGATTTTTAGGGAATACTTTTACAATTCATTAACTGGTTTAAAACACCCTCTATCACTGTTCTGCTCTGGGACCCTAAGTAAATAGGAAGGAAAAAGTAAAAAAGAAAATGAAAAAATGATACACTGTTTGAACAAACAATAGCAGGGAGGCAGAATGACCTAGCTCCTAGTTCCATGGCCCTGGAAAAGTTAGCCAATCTTTCCAAGTTTAAAATGAGAAAATGAGGACCCATAGTAGAGAGCTCTGTAAGGAATAAACTTCAATGATGAATGTAAAGACCCTGGCAAATAATGGGTATGAGATAAATATTAGTTACCGTCTCATCTACTTCATCTACACCCGTGGGAAAATTTCTTTTGCCTTTACTACCTACATAATATCCTCTTTTCTAATTTAGTTCTGTGGAGAAAATCTAAATGACTCACAGAATTTGGCCTCTTCCTAATCTTTTCTGAAATCAAATACATTTTGAACATTTTTCTGGTTCCCAAAATACCATTACTTTCACTGGTTACATCAAGAAAAAAATGACTGCTATCATACTTACTCATTCATTTTGTTTCTTACGATTCCTTACTTACTCACTTTCTATTACAGAGAAAAATCTATTTATTACAATGTCATTTTAACAGAAATCCATTTTTAACACCATTAAAGTAGCTAGGAAATGATACTTTAAACCTGCTCAATGTCCACATTAGCACCAAACCCACTGAATCTCATTTTTAATACCTACATATTTTTTGCTCAAGTTTCCTGTTCACTGACCACACCGATTCAATACTTCTTGTTATTCTTCAGTTTGTTTGGCAACTGGAAATTGGTTCAGAGTGCTTCCCTCGGACATGCCTGGCTTACTTCCTTCTAGTCTTTCCACTGGTATGCTCAACTTCCTGTCCTAATCCTTGTTTGATCAAGAATTTTAACAACCAAAGCACATTCTCATTTCTTCTGAACCCTGACCGTCATCGTAAAGGTAATCTAAGTTCTGATTTTATGGTGAAAACTTTTGTTTTATTCTGTGTTTTGTGAAATAAGTTTCTGTCTGAACACATTGTAGGGCAACAACATTCTTGTGACTGTCAGCCGGACGATTTACATTTACCCTCTGCAAGCACACTGACAAGGCTCCTGCTCCAAGAATGCCATACTCTGGGGATGTGAAGGATCCCAATTGGGGCTTGTGAGCTCAGGGACTTTTGACCTAGTGGAGGACCGGTGATGTGAACAGAGAACTGTGATATACTGAAGAAGATGTTTAGTGCTCTAAAGAGAAAATAGTAATAATAGTAACAACAATGGCAGCAGCTAATTCCCAAGTGCTCAATACATGCTACAGACTAGAGCACTAAGAGTTTTATATGCAAACCCCCTTCAGTGGTCACAAAAGTCTTTTCAGGGAGGTACTAGTATTATTCCTATTGTACAAACGGGAACACAGAACTTTCTTACAGCAAATACATATCTTTCCCAACATCATATAGTTAGGAAGTGAGAAGGCCAGGATTTGCTTTCAGTGTTTTAAAAAACTACGACCTATAAGCAAAGAGGCTTAAAGAGGAAGAGATGAGGACTGACAGGAGTCTGGGAAAGTATTATGTAGGAAATAGGTCAAGCAAGTGGGTCTTGAAAAATAGCAATGGTTTTGACAGAAAAAAAAAAGGGTAAAGATAGGAAAGAGCACGCCATGAAGAGAGAACACAGGTGCGAAGAGAAAAGCATAGGGTTGACAGGGCCATGAAGTGCTTGAGCTGGCCAAGGAGAAGACTGAAGGGAATAGTAACAAATCAGTGTGGGTGGGGTCAGGAACACAACATGATTTTATCTGGTGGGTAATTAACACCACTTGGAGCTGTACTATACATTCATCATGCGGCATGATAAAATTAGAGTTGGTTTTTGGGGAAATGAACAGCAATGTGTAGATGAGGAGAGACTAATTTTCCTCAGCAAAGTGGGTGTCCCATGTTAGCAAGGTAGCATTTCTCTGTCTTTTTAAATCTTTCTTCCTTTTATTCTTCTCTCTTAGAGTCAGGGTTAGATTATCATGGAGAATTGAGACTGCGGTGAAGCAAAAGGTTAAGGAGGAAGAGAAGGGAGAAGAGGAAGAGGAGAAGGGAAAGGGGAAGAAAGCAAATAGACACTGAATGCTTATCACTGTGCTGAGTAATGCACATGTGCAGCATAGGAAGTACTAGAGGACACTGGAAGAACAATTGGGAAGCTAGGATCAAAATCATAACATTCAGATCCCTTTAAGGAAGGGATAATATATACTCATTTTATATATCCCAGTCCCTATGCTTTTGTGGAATGAAACTGAGTTGAGTAGAGGCCCAGAGGTAGAATAAACAAAGTGATGGAGAAAGAGGGACAGATTTAGACACAGAACTGATGGTCCTACAGTGAATCAATTTTTAAGCCAAGGAGAAGAAGGCATTTAAAACAACTCAGGTTTCAATCTGGGTGACTGGGTAGTATGGTAGTGAGCTGAATAGAAGTTAGAGGGCTTCTTAGTTTTAGGGATTTTGTTATTCTTGTTTTGGTTTGAATTGGTTTTTATGGCAAAGTAGACAATAGAATTAAGAAGTCAAAATATAAAAATAAAAATCATATAGGAAGCTGAATTTTCTCTACTGATGGCGACGATAAACTGAGTAAACACTCCTCATTCAAAATCTGTCTGCTAGATAACCACCTAGAATGGTAAACCCTTGGGTCTAATTCATCAATTGTCCTCAACATCCAATAAAATGACTGGATCAAAATTGGTCTCCATGAATATTTGTTAAAGAATGAATCAATCACTAAAAGGTGTGTGTCTCAATCTAACATGCAAAACATTCAGAGGGACCTGCTAATGCAAAATATTTGAGTTACTATAGACCAGCGGTTCTCAACCTGTGGGTCGCCAACAATGAAAATACATCCTGCATATCAGATATTTACATTACAATTCATAACAGTAGCAAAATTACAGTTATGAAGTAGCAATGAAAATAATTTTATGGTTGGGGGTCACCACAACATGAGGAACTGTATTAAAGGGTCGCGGCATTAGGAAGGTTGAGAACCACTGCTATAGACAACCTGTATATCTCCTGCATTCTCTCCCACTCCCCTCAGTGGCTATGCTGCTCTTTATTCAAATGCCTGCCCCATCTTCACCCCTTTGTTTTCCACACATAATCCCATCAACAACTTCACACAAAAAACCTTCAGGTCATCAGGAAAGAACATCCTCAGATTTCACATCTACAGATAAATCGATGCCTAAATCTATCCTTAAGCCTTTCTCCCTCTCCAGCCAGGAATCTGGGAGCCACCAAAGGCTTCTCTCTCTTTCCTCCCACACACCACATTTAAGGTCCAATTCATCTGGATTCTACTAGTACTTTTTGGGCAATTCTCATTTCCATTCCCCCATCTTCATCCCCACTGCTGTGCAATTGCCCAAATCTAAAATATCTCCTTTGGATTACTGCATAGCCTCATGATGGCAACATTACCCCAGTTTTGTCCCATCTCCAAACAATTATCAGAATAAATGTTTGTTTGTTAATCCTTATCCAAGCATATTTTTTCTATTGATTTTTAGAGAGAGTGAAAGGGAGGAGGAGAGACAGAGAGACAGAAACATAGACGTGAGAGTGACACATTGATTGGTTGTCTCCCGCATGCCCCCTGACTGGGGCCAGGGATCGAGCCTGCAACCAAGGTACATACCCTTGACCAGAATTGAACCCAGAACCCTTCAGTCCAAGGGCCAATGCTCTAACCCCTAAGCAAACTGGCTAGGACTATAATAACTTTTCAAATAAAGTGTGATTTCTTCTCTCTCCCCCCAATTTTCTCTTACCTTTTTTTTTAAGTGACATACTTTTGTTTTTATGTACCATCAAAGTATTGTTTACTCATGAAGACTTACATTATGACCATTTGCTCTTACCAAACTGCATCATTTACAACTCCCCTATTGAGTTATTTTATTAGTATAATTTATTGAGTCTCTACTAAAGGCCAAGTATCATACCAGCCAATCCCTGTATATTTCACATATGTGTGCCTGCTTTTTGCCCTTCCCCACTTTCTTTGCCTAACTCTCCTACTACTCTCCCACTCAAATCAAACAATGCCCTCTTCTTCAGAAAATCTTCCTTAAAACCCTCAGTCTAATTTAAATGAGCCCCAAAGAGCCCATAGAGCCTCGTGCTTAATTGCATCATAACATTTAAAAGCCAGAATGTGTAGCAAAGATTAAGGACTTTGGAGCCAGGCTGCCTCAGTTCAAATCCTGACTCTGCCTTTTATTAGCTGTCAGATTGTGGACAAAATTACTTAATCCCTCTACATCACAGTTTTCTCCTCTGTTACATGGACCTACTAATAGTACAAGAATAAAATCTGCAGCAGGATCTGGAGCAGTACCCAGTAATCAAATGAATATTTCTGTAGTAAAAGTATGACTATTCATTCTAAAGTGGAGAGAGATGAGAAATAGCATCACCTCAGATCAAACTTTGCTATCAAATGAATTTTAAAAATAAACATTCAAGTTCCACAGCTGTCTGGAGTTTTTCGAAGTTCGGAACTGTGGATAAGGGGTTGTGTATCTATATGTTTTGTATAGAGTTGCAAGGCTTAAATGAGGCAATGTCTGGAGAGCACTCAGAAGAGTCCTAGTGCAAGTGAATGCTCCACGAGTTAGCATTACATAGCCTCATCACACTGTCAGGGATTGATAATTCTTTTTCCCACCCCCCCAGGACACGCCTTGAAACAGGGAATTTCTACTCTAGATCTTTGAATCCTCAATTACTGCCATGACACCTGACGCATTTTAGGCACTTGTTAAATGTGAACAAATGGATAATGGTCAGGCTTCGATCTGTAGGAAATCAATAATTTCAATTTCTCCAAGTGTTAAACATCTGGAGTTCATTGTACTCACCAAAAATCCATGCAACATACCTGAGAGTTTACATTTAGAGCAGTACCTATGCTTTGCTTAAGAGATCGTGATGGTTAACTTCACCAAGACAAAAGTTCAAGGTTGCTGGTGTGATGTTTTCATGTGAGTGCTGCCCCTAAATTTAGTAAGAGGCATGTTTTTCCATTTATTGCCATTTATTTGAAAGAAGGAAAAGGCTTTCACTAAGCTAATAAAAAACCTCTCTTGGTGAATAAAATCGCCCCTACCTAACCCCATGTGATCTATTCTTTCATTGACAGTTCTGAGGCCTGCCTGCTTTAATATCTGCAAAAAATAAGACCAGAGAGCCGGCAGGTGTGGCTCAGTGGTTGAGCATTGACCCATGAACCAGGAGGTCATGGTTCGATTCCTTGCCAGGGTACATGCTCGATCCCCAGTGGGGGGCATGCAGGAGGTAACCAATCAATGATTATCTTTCATCATTTATGTTTCTATCTCTCCATCTCCCTTCCTTTCTCTGAAATCAATAAAAACATAAAAATTTAAAAATAAGACCAGAGAGAATAGTCAACAAACTACACCAGTAAAAACTATCACAAGATCAAATGCAATATAAAAAGGAACTTCTGAAATATACAGTTATCTAAAAAAAACAACCACAGTTTTCAAACCCAAGCAGTCTTCTGAATGCATTTTAAGGCAATTTTAGAAGGTTTCCACACATGAAGCAGACACTGTATTCTAATCTTTTGTCTTCCAATTTACAGAAAATAAAATGATTTCTCAGATTTTAAAGGGTTAGGACTATGGGGCAAGGAATGCCATTAACTTTTTCACTTTGGGACTTCATTTTATTTGATTTTTATTCTTATTTTTTAATTTAAATTTTATTTTTCAATTACATTTTACATTCAATATTATTTTGTATTAGTTTCAAGTGCACGGCATAGTGGTTAAACAATCTTTACAAAGTGTTCCCCACTCCCCCATATTTCTAGTACCCACCTGGCACCACACATAGTTATCACAATATTATTGACTATATTCTCTATAGCTGTACTTTACATCTCCATGAATATTTTTTAACTACCAATTTGTACTTCTTAATGTTTTCATCATTTTCACCCAGTCCTCTAACACCCCTCCCTTCTGGCAACCATCAGTCTGTTCTCTGTGTCTATGAATCTGTCTCAATTTTGTTTGTTCATTTATTTTGTTCTTTAGATTTCACATATAAGCAAAAGTTAATTTTAAAAATGAGGTTCATTACAGAATTAATCTCTTTTAGAGCATATTATTTGAGTCTCTATCACACAAAATATAAGATACAAGGCTATTTTCTATTCCAAATTATATATTGTTCTTCAATATCCTTGATTAATATCTACACTAATAAAAGAGAAACATGCAAATTGACCATCCCTCCACTACACCCACCAGCCAATCAGAGCAAGTATGCAAATTAACCCATAAAAAAGCTGGCAGTTAATTTGCATATGCAGGAGCAGAGCAAAGACTGAAGACAGCATAGAAGGAAGCCAAGAGCTGCAGAAGGGAGTGAAGCTGCAGAGAAGCAAACAGGGCAGCGGAGACTGGAGCGAAGCCCTTCTCTGCTTCGTTCTGGCTGCAGGAAGCCCTATTCTTGCAGGAATCTTCCTGCAACAGGCCTCTAGTATATAGATAGATAGATAGATAAATAGATAGATCGATATATATATATATATATATTGCACTTTTATTTTATACTTCTGTGTTTATTGTGTGCTTCAGAGCATTTAATTTACCTCTGACATTTTAGACCTAATATCCTTTAATGTTTGTTTGCAATGTGTTTATTGGTTTTATAAATGTGTTCAGTTCTATTATGCTTATGTAGGAGTCATGATTGTTAGATGAATAAGGCAGAATATTTGCACTCAAGATATTTATAGATGTTGCTTTACATAAAATAATAAACATAAATGTTTATTTGTGTGGGCATATATGTACCTATATGCATTTGTATGAATGTGAATGTATTACTGGGCTGATGGCTGTGAGCGCAGTGTAGGTGGCGGGAGCCTCTCCTGCCTCTGCGGCAGCGCTAAGGATGTCCGACTGTGGAGAGGGGGCCTAAGCCATCAGTCGGACATCCCCTGAGGGCTCCTGGGCTGCCAGAGGAATGTATGACTGCCAACTTCTAAACTGGCAGATGGACATCCCCCGAGGGGTCTCAGATTGCGAGAGGGAGCAGGCTGGGCTGAGGGACCCCCCAAGGGCACAAATTTTCATACACCAGGCTGTAGTATATATATAATGTATATGGACTAGGTATATATAGATATTAAGTAGCAAGTTGGTGATGAATTTGCACCTGTGTTTTGTTCAGTTCTTGAGTGGTAGGAATCAATTTAAGAGTACAGTAAAACCTTTTTTTTTGTCATTTAGAAAGCCATCTCTTTTAAAATCTAAAAAGGATTTTCTCTTCTGATAATATGGTTAAAGTGCCTCTTCCTTTTATATAATATATGATTTTCAAGAATTTGAAATGGCTTTTATTCTACACCTCATTCAGAATCACTCACTTTTACGTGATGAGTTTCCTTCAAAGGCAGCAATTCTGTTCTCACTATTTCTCACAGAGAGGAATGCTTGCCCCAGGAATCACCGAAAGTGTCCACAGGAGCTTGAGAAAGAATTTAATCTGCCATCATTCACTTTCCCTGAATCCTGAGCACCCCACCTCAGCAAGCTGACAACCTGTCCCTTCTCCCCACTGTTTGTCCTTAAGCCTTTGGCCTCTGGGATCCCAATCAGATTGCTGCTTGCATGTGAATAGAAGTCAAGAAAAGATGTATAGCTTGAGGAACAGCTGAATAACAACAAATGGGGGTGGATTGTGGTCCTAACTACCTTTACTTTCCCTCCTCGTTTCACTACTTGCCTTCTTACATCTCAGCTTCTTGCCCTTGTTTCTGGATTGCAAGCTTTATTGACACTCCTTTCCAATTTACTCATTTCGCTTTTATTATTCCACAGTATCAATTACATAAAAAACACAGTAACTTATAATTTTCTTCTCAACTGCAAGTACATACTTTAATTACAATCAGCAATGTCCTGCTCTGGGGAAAATACCTGCTCTTTGTATTCACCGCTCTTATCCCACCCTCCTCTGATTCCAGCACACCTCCCTCATTGCTGCTTTCTTTCCCCTCCTTTCTCTGGGGCCCAGATCTCCTACAACTGGCACCTAAGAGCATTGAAAGGCTCCCTCTTTTATTTATGTTCCACATGTCTACCCACGAGTGATAAAGTCCATTCACTCATTCAGAATGTCCCTTGAAGGTAAAGTGGACAAAAGGAGAAAAGCAGGAAAGTGACCTGGGAAAGATCTGTAGCCACCAAAGAATGGCTGGCACTACTACCTGCTAGGTCTCTGCAGCAGACTGGCCACTTCTTCACTAACTGACCCTGCTCCTCTGCCTGCCAATCTGGCCTCTGCACTCTCCATCCTTTATCCCAATCCATTTTGCTTCAAGACAGAGTGATAAACTAAATGTAATGGACTAAATGTTTGTGTCTGTTTATATTCCTAGGTTGACGGCTAGTCCCCAGTGTGATGGTATTTAGAGGTGGGCCCTTTGGGAAGTGATTAATCATGAGAGTAAAGCCCCCATGAATGGGATCAGACCCCTATGAAAGGGATCCCCTGTCTGCCTTGTGAGGACACAGCGAGAAGACAGTGTCTGAACCAGGAATCAGTCTCTCACCAAATCTGCCAGCGCCTTAATCTTGGCCTTCCAGCCTCCAAACGGTGAGAAATAAATGTTTGTTACTTAAGCCCCCCCAGGCGATGGCATTTTTGTTATAGCAGCCTGAACAGACTAAGACACTAAATCAAAATGATTATTTTAAAAGTGGACTCTGACCATTCTTACAAGTCCCAGAGCTGGGCAAAACAAAATGATAATGAGATCATGATTGGAAACAGGAATTCTCTAGAAGATGGAAAAAATTTATAT
>NW_005370683.1:4914961-4918098 GCF_000412655.1 Myotis brandtii
TAACTGAATATTAGGAAAAGTACAATACTGATGTTAATTATAGATTTATTTTGGAAACAGAAAGTGTGCACGCACAGAGATTGATTTGTCATCTTTCTCTAAGTCCCCATTCCCTCTGCCACTACCTCACCATTTTCAGGGCTCAGCATCTTCGCCTAATGTGTGTCCTCTGCTTGCCCTGCTCCCTCTATCATAGTACTGAGCACCCGGCATTACAGCTACCTCTCTACTGAGGGATCTTTGCTTCTAGGTTGTAATCTCCTTGAGGACAAGGGGGATGCATTTCGCTGTTACAATCCAATTTACAAAACAACGAATGGTTAAAGTGGAGGTAGCCCTGCCATACTGATCACCAACCACCTCCCTAGCCACCCAAGACCTCTAAGTGGAGAGAGAATGTAGTTCTGATGGGTAAAGGCAGCCTTAGGAGGACAGCTCGCTCCCTCATCAAGACTGTGATCACCACCACACTTCCTGCAGGCACCCCTGCTATGTACTGAGTGCTTGGCAGAGTGCCTGACCACAAGTTAATGCTCCATTTATGCTTGTTGACTGAATGTTTTCATGCATTGAAAAAGTAAATCAGTTTGGCATGATAGGCCAAGAAAAGCAAAAAATTCCCTCTAAATGTTATAAGCAGCTTCTGGCCTGGATGCTGAGTATGTGCAACGAAAGGCTTTTCTTCAGGTCTGATTGGATTTATGCTCCTGAACTCTCCTCTTTATACCCTTATTCAACTATTTTAGAGAAAAAAATAGCTAGGATAGTGTTCACATTTCCGTGTTTAATCAAATCTAGCAATACATTATTACATCTCAAAATCTTTCCTGAATTGGGTTGAAACACTCAAGCATGCCCACACAAAGAAAATTAGCATTTTTTCTCCTTTGTGATTACTTCTGCCACTTCTATATTATCTAAGGAAAAATGAAACTCAAAGGTAATTAAAAACATCAAACAAATTTCAATTGTAATCATTATTTTTCTCTAACACCTCTTCAAAAAAATGTCCCCATAAAGTACATGATTTTTTAAAAGTGGACATGAATGCCTGGCCAGGGTGGCTCAGTGGTTGAATGTTGACCCATGAACCAAGAGGTCACAGGTTCAATTCCCAGTCAGGGCACACACCTGGGTTTCTGGCTCCATCTCTAGTAGGGGGTGTGCAGGAGGAAGATGATTGGTGCTTCTCTCTCATTGATGTTTCTATCTCTCTACAACTCTCCCTTCCCCTCTCTCTAAAATCAATAAAAACATATTTTAAAAAATAGATAAATAAAAATGGTCATACATATACCAAGATAGTTGAATCTATTCTGTTAAAGTGCAAACGTAGCCACCTGTAGCCTTCTTATTTCATACAGCAGGCAGAAGGATCCTTTCGAAACTTAAACTAGATCATGGCATCTCTCTGCTTTCAACCGTTCCCTGGACTCTTCACAGTTTGGATAAAACCCACAGTCTTTGCCGTGGCCTCAGTGCCCCCACTGAAGTCATCTCCTACCCCTCTCCTCCTCCCGCTACACTGGCCTCTGTCTTCCTTCAATAGACAAAACATTTTGCTCTTCCTCCTCTTGAGATGCTTAACCCACTTTTTCATGGTTCGCTTGCTCACTTATTTCAGGGCCTCTGCTCCGAGGGCACCTCCTCAGACAGGCTCTGTCTCAGACCCCTTCCTCACCTGAGTTCCTTCTCCACAGCATCTTCCTCTAGCTAACATTAAACTATACAGAATGGCTTGCTTACGTATTGATGGTTTATCTTCTTCATTAGAACAAAAGTTTCATGAGGGCGGAAACCCTGTTTTGTTCGCTGGTGTATCTATAGCACCTAAAAGAGTTTATTCTCAGTAGAAACACTGAGAATTTTATAAAGGAAATTGGGTTTGAGAGACTGTATCCTTCACCAATTTTTTTATTAACCACATGGAGAAACTGAGGCTCAAGAAGATTAAATGACTAATTGAACATCACAGTTAATAAACAGCGGAATTGGATCTTAGTTGTATGTACTTCCAACCCAATAGCCTTTGACAATAAGAAACAAACATGAAGAAGATAAATGCGCATGTTCACTTTCAACTGTATAGAAATTTGTACCTTTTGTTTTCTAGAAAAGTCTATAAAAGCTGCAATAGTTTTAATCTTAGTTTATTTTTTTTTTCCTTTCATTCACCAGGCGTGAGTCCTAGTGTGATTTTGTAAATCCCGGAACGTGAAAGCTAACAGGGTGTGACAGCTGGTCTGTCCCCTGCCCATCATATTCAGTGGCCTGTAACAGGGGAATGACACAATTACCTGCTGTAATCACTGCTGATGACTGTACCGTCTCCCTGGTGACCGCTTTATGAAATTCAGAACTGTTTTTCTTATCAATCCACTAAAAATTTCTGCCTACATATTTTGGGCAGCATCTTTCTAAATAAACATTGAAAAATTAAAGCCCAAATCTAAATAGACATTTATTACTTAGCAAATTCAAGTAGTATGTATCCATTCTGCTTTGACATAACTTTTTTGCATGGAAGTGTACATCTTTTTAATAAAGTTTTGCTTTAAATCAAGAACGTGTCCTCACTGGTTATAAAGATGTGCAGACTACTTCATAGAAAAGCAGATGTAGGGAAAAAGTCAAGAGAGAAATGGATAAATAAAGCATCTGCCCAAATCCTGGTCCTGAGGGGTGTGCTGTCCACCAGACTTGTTACTTATCTCCTTTCAACTGTAAAGACACTTGAGCATACATACAGACACAAACAATTGTGATAGTTGATTGCTCTGAGTGTGTCTGCCAGCCAAAATCCTTCACACATTACAGGTAGGCTGTCAGGATAAAACGGAAAAATGCACAGGGACATCCTTGCCACAGATACATCTTAATCCCAACCCCCCCTTTTTTTGTAAAGGACAGTTATCAAATTCCCAATTTAAGACGGGTTAGCACAGTGGTCGGCAAACTCATTAGTCAACAGGGCCAAATATCAACAGTACAATGATTGAAATTTCTTTTGAGAGCCAAATTTTTTTAAACTTAAACTATATAGGTAGGTACATTGTTATTAACTTAATTAGGGTACTCCTAAGGCTTAGGAAGAACCACACTCAAGGGGCCAAAGAGCTGCATGTGGCTCGTGAGCC
>NW_005370683.1:4918219-4933627 GCF_000412655.1 Myotis brandtii
ATTTTTTAAACTTAAACTATATAGGTAGGTACATTGTTATTAACTTAATTAGGGTACTCCTAAGGCTTAGGAAGAGCCACACTCAAGGGGCCAAAGAGCCGCATGTGGCTCGCGAGCCACAGTTTGCCGACCACGGGTTAGCACATTGTGTAGTTTAAACATAGTATTAAAAAGCAGCCACTTAGGAGAAAGTAGTAGAAACTCTTCTTGCAAACACATTCAAAGAACACACTTTTTTCTTTCTATAAATAACATCAATATGTTAATAGAAGTACATTAGTAACCAGATGATTTTGATTTTGCACATAAGTAGTTCCTGCTCTAATATATTGCTGGAAGCCATACCAGAAGGCTGATTATCTTTAAATGGAACTAATCATGTCCTTATTGGGTTCGCATGTTCTGACATAGTTTGGCATCAACAGCAGAAACTGATGAATAAATGGGTGAGGAGGTCAAAAGCAAAGGACATGCACTTGCTAATCTGTTGAATGTGCTCAGCAGTGAAACACAGAGATGAGGACATAGGGCTGATATGCAATCCAAGGACACAGTGACTTGAAACAGAGTTCCTCATTGCATAGGGGCGCGACAGAATTGGACCCTCCTTAACTTTTTAATTTAATGTTCTTTTTTCTTTGTAAAAAAATAGAGTAAAGAAGTGCTATCCAAACATTGAGATGGAAGTGCCATATGAATATCCAGAAGGATGAGCAAAGATAAGGGTACAAATCTCCGCATACACTTTCTATCTTAATGCACTAAGAGGAGACCATTTTACATTGCAAAATATAACAGCATGCAAGGTTAAATAACGTCATGGGTGTTGTAGAATCAATTTTGGAAGGGAAAGTAAGGTAAATCAGTAAATTGTCTCTGAGGGTTTTAGACTTTGCAGTCATCCAGTGGTTGCTAGAGAACTGCAGCAGACCCATTCATATGGAGAGAGTAGCAAAACACTTAGCCACTTGCAATATGACACAATTCAAGTCAAAATGTGGTCTCCCACAAGCTGAGATCGGGGCGATTAAATAAACAAACAAAACACAATCAGACTCAGATACAGAGAACAGACTGATGGCTGCCAGAGGGGAGGGGGCTTGGGGGACTGGGTGAAAAAGGTGAAGGGATTGAGTACAGGTTGGCAGTTATAAAATAGTCATGGGGATGTAAAGAACAGAATAGAAAATATAGTCAATAAATGTTACTAGGCAAAATAGTCAATAATTGTTATTTATAGACAGTAACTATGTATGGTGCCAGTTGAGTACTGGAAATATCAGGGGGGACACTTTGTAAAGCGCCATATGGTTGTCTAACCACTATGCTGTACACCTGGAACTAATACAAAATAATGCTGAATGTAAACTGTAATAGAAAAATAAAAATTTTAAAAATGTGTTATTCCAACCTCCAATTCTATTGGGTTCCATATAACTCTCCCAGCTTTGAGACCTGCCCTCTATTATTGGTCCGCACTGTGTTTGGGGATTGTTGAACCTGCTGATTTCTACACCTGTAATGTTCATACCCAGTCTCTTCCTCTAGTGGCTCCAGCGAGGCCCTATCTGATCACATAATTTAAGTAGGTCCCCAATGCTGTTCTATATAGCATTCCTTCATAGCAAATATTTAGCCTTTGATAATATTCATCCATTGGCTTATTAGTCTTCTAACCTCCCCAACCCAAGATGGTAACATCAGTAAGAGCAGGAATTGTATGATATGCATTGTGCCCAGCCCAGAGCAGGTTTTTAATAAATATGAATTGGATCAATGTATCCTTCAAAATAAAGAGCTTTTTTACCCTCTTTAGGCCTTTTATCACACTTCATAACTCTAAATTTGAAATTCTCTAGGTTGGGAGGCTAGTAAATATGCAGTTGAGGGATAAGACAGTTTCTCTAGTCAATGTAGAATAGCTGTATAATATTGGAGGCTAGTAAATATGCAGTTGAGGGATAAGACTAACAGTTTCTCTAGTCAATGTAGAATAGCTGTATAATATCAGGCTTTTATTTTAATGCAATTACATTTCAAGAGACATGATATTATATAAAGCATATCTACACTTGGGTAAAAAGGAGTCCAATAATATAATTGCATTCTACTTTATTAATTTTACTTATAAGTGAGAACTATTTCTACACAAATAGCCTAAATTGTCACTGTCAAATTGAAGCATGAAAGGATATAATTTCAGTTCCAGCATATTAACTGGCACTGAATATGGGGTTGGCAGAGTTTAATGTATCTTTTAAAAAATCACTTGGAAGTCATCTCAGGAGAATGTTTTTTTAATTTTATCGAAAACATTTTTCCTACTGATAGGATTATCTAGTCAATAGAATTATCTAAAACCAGATGGACTTTTAGAGGATTGAAAGATGAAAACCCAGTTACAGAAATATTGTATTTGGGAAGAGGATAAAGGGTTGTGTGGCCCCTGCAGTAATGAATCAGAGGCGAGAGCTACATAGATGTCAGAGGTAGGTTGATTTGGAAATATAAAGATCACATTCATAGTCACATATATTAATACAAGGTAGCCACATTTCAGAGATGAATTGGGCACATACAATAAGATAATACATTGGCAACTCTCTCTGGAACTTCTGGGTTAAAAGGTTACTTTCCTCATTCATTTTTATGAATATCACAGTAATTGAATCAGAATGCAAACTGAAAATATTTATTAGCAAACTGCTTTCTCTAGACATCACCGCCAACCACAGAAGCTGGCTTGCATCCTGTTATATTTGCCGACACTGTCATAAATTTCCAACTGCACTGCAATTATTTTCTAACCTAGAATTATAAGTACACGAAGGATCTTAGAATATATGTTTATTCTAGAAATTTATTTTCAAATCTGCCTTTGTCCTTCTGGAAAGATTCCCATAAATGGTACTGACTCAACTAAAAAGACTACATTTTTAAGGAACAGATCTCTTGGTTACATGTTATAATGAATAGTGAAGCACTATTACTTGGTCCTATGTTACTAATTATGTTGAGGTTGGTTCATTATCCATGCAGAAGCAATATCTATATGCATATTTGAATATTTAGCATTCTACCACTTTGGGCATATATAAGTTATACTGGTAAAATCAAGTAGAGTTGATATGAACAGGAAAGTACCTCCTCATTTGTCTGGTATTTATATCCACACTTAGTTTAGCTACTACTTGTTGAACATTGACAATGTGCCAAGAACTACATGCAATTTATTTTGTTCAGCCACATGAAATAGCTATTATTATTCCCATCTTATGGATGAGGCAAATAAACTAACAAATAAAATAGAAACAGACTCATAGATACAGAAAACAGACTGACAGCTGTGAGAGGGGAGGTAGGGAGGGGGCTGGATGTAAAAGGTGAAAGGATTAAGCAAACCTATATAATTTTATTAGCCAATAAATCCAATTAAAAAAGACAAAAAGCTAAAAGAACAAAGTGATAAAGAGATGTTGACCAACATTTATCCAATGGTATTAAAATATGAAAGGCAGAAGTAAAAGAGCATGAAACATGGAGAAGGAAAATCAAAGGAAGTAGAATTTGATATATTCTTCTTTATCTGGGAAAGGGGTATACTGACTAAATGCACCAGAATCCAGTTTCCTTAGAATTATCTCATTAATTCCTTTGCTCTGGTTATAATTAACTATACCTACAGCTTTTGTACTAAAGAAGAATGCTGGAACTAGGCCACAGAGAATAATAGTCTTCTTGACTAAACTGGTGGATGGGACCACCAGTGAAAATTGTGTGTATAAGAAAATCGGAATAGAGAGAATATGAAATAGGACAGGATATTGGAAAGAAGATATGTGAACCATAAAGGAGCAGGAGGGGAAAAGCATTCAGGTAGGCAAAAGAAAAGTCAGAATAGCGTGGTTAGTATAAGCCAAGAGGAGGAGAGGTTTGATTAAGAGGCCAGGATAGCAGTACACAATGCCAGAGAGACATGAGCAAAGGGATTTAAAGCAGGCATTGGAAGGTAACTGGTGATTTCCATGTGGGAAAATTCAGAAGAGAGAAAGACAGCAATATATGAGAGGAGAGTAGTAGTAAAGACGTGCCGATGATGCAAATTAGCAAACCATGCTCTTCACATATTCTGTGGGGTCCTCCCTATCCCGTACAATGTCAAATCCATAGAAACTCTTCTACCCAATGTGACCAAGAGTCAAGTGACAGTCACAGGAAGAGAGAAATCACAAAGTAATACATATATATCTTAAACATTTTAACTTAAAATACGCAAATGAGCATCTGCTTGTCAGTCCCTAATAAAGGCCAAGTCTTTTGCCTTGAGCTCCTCAAGATCTTCCTTTCATAAATGAAACCAATTGTGCATTCTGTAAGAGTTCCAGATTTAATTTATTTAAAGTGGAGTGAGAAATTAAAGACACTTGCAGAGCAATCTCAATGAAAGAATCATAGGTGTCTAAGACTCTTCCTAATATTTTACTGTATTCTTCCCCATACCTAATTTGACAACACACTTTAAGTGACTTGACTAAATTAAGTTTTTTCTTTATATTCAATTTATTTTTTGTGAAACAGCTCTCTTTTTGTGGAAAATATCAGTTTATCTGGTGATTGGTTAAGTCATGGTC
The DNA here is from genome assembly GCF_000412655.1 of Myotis brandtii. Taxonomy (NCBI): domain Eukaryota; kingdom Metazoa; phylum Chordata; class Mammalia; order Chiroptera; family Vespertilionidae; genus Myotis; species Myotis brandtii. The sequence goes on from NW_005370683.1 coordinate 4,922,851, forward strand.
CATTAGAAGAGCTTTTTCTGTATAGGAAAAATTGCTACCTTTCTTCCTACACTCAGATCACCCCTGTAAAATTGTTTACCCTGAGGAAAAAGGTATTCAGGCATAATTAAATGTTGACAGCTGAAAAGCTCTGTCTTAAAATAGAACTTTTAATTGACTACATACCCTATATATAACTGACACGGATCCAATTTTCTCTATTATACAACTTATAGGGCTACTTTAAATAAGAAAATGTATGTGAAATACTCTGCAAACAGTAAAGCACTTTACAAAAGCAAGTGCTGATTATTATCAAAGGGAATAATTATTTTACCACCTGTCTTTCACTTTTTAACCCTTCTGTTTACCCAGCAATTGACACTGCTGTTATACACTGGCTATACACTGGTGAAGATACAGACATGTTTTCTGTGCTTGTGGGGCTTATAATGAGGAATATATAAGCCACAGTGAGTACTATGAAGGAAAACATTTTAGATGTTCTGTGAAAGAATAGCATGATAGACTAGTATTAAATTGGGTGATCCCAGATAACTTTTTGAGATCAAAAGAATGAGTTATAAACAGTTCAGCAAAAAACAGGAGAAAGGACTGTTGCAGGCAGAGAGGTTGGGTGTGCAAAGACCCAAATGCAGGAAAGAGCCTCATGTGTCTGAGACCTAAAGAAAAGCTGTGTATTTAGAGTGAAGCAAGGCAGAAGGACTGGATGAGATAAGGCTGGAACGGTAGGCAGAAGCTGGTCATGCAGAGCCATTTTAGACACATTAATAAGCGATCTATTTTTTTTAGCCTAAAATCAATGAAAAGCCACCAAGAGGTATTAAGTATTTTTTAAATCACTTTGCAATGTGGAAAGTGGGCTGGAGCAGGGCAAGCATGGAGGCAAAGAGGGTATTAAAGAGACTGTCATAAACATCCTGTGAAAGAATAGGGTCATTGACTCCAGTGGGGCATGAGAAATGAGAAGCATGGAAAGAGGCAAAATCTATTTTAGAGACAGAATTGATAAAACAGCTAACGTGTTAGATTAGGTTATTTGGTTGGATGAGGGGAAGAGAGAGAGAGAGAGAGAGAGAGATGATAGATAGATAGATAGATAGATAGATAGATAGATAGATAGATGATAGATAGATAGATAGATAGATAGATAGATAGATAGATAGATGATAGATAGATAGATAGAAATCAAGGATCAAGTCTAGACTTCTGGCTTGAGCAACTAACTGGACCATGTTTGACATACTTGGAGGACATTCATGTGAAAATATCAAGAGGGCAGGTATTTAAATAATTGTTTCATTGTTTGGAAGCAAAATCTTCAAAGGCTCAAACATTACCAATGACCAAATGATAAATCTTAGTTTGGGCAAGACCTGATACCAAACAAGCCTCACAAGATCAGAAAGACGTAGGTATAAAACTAAAATATGGGGGAAAATAGTATACATCGTAATGAAATGCATCCTCTTAGAACTAACCTCCTTGCCTCTCTAATTTTCAAAATTACTCCAACAGTATTTCTCTATACCCACTCCTTGGGGCCTTTAGGTTATATTATGAACAAAGAATTTCGAAGGCTGACATACCTCAAAAGTCCTTTGCCTATAATGAGGGTCCCTCATTCTTGCTACTGCCCTCAATCTTTTGCTTCTTCTAGACCAGTAACTCTTTCACTCTCACCCCAGAGAATTTTCTTGCTCAACAAATTGATGAGGCACCCTTACCCATGGACACCTTTAATTTGCCAGCTCTATACATTTAATAACTCTTGAAACATCCTCTTCTTCATATAGTCTTTCTTAACCAATGAAACAGAAGTGGTTTTTAAGGTTGTTCTATCCTGACCTGATGCTCAACTCCTTTTTCTTGTATGCTCAATAATCATCACTCTGTCTCTACAGTGCCATTGCAGATAATGATAATATGCACCATTATATCACATATATGGCTGTGATCTAAATGACCTTGTGAGTATTTTAAGATGTATTTAGGCTATACAAAATTCCTCAATATACTATCACTTTCTATGATGATTTGCATTTGGGACACTACCTGGCTGAAGGCAGGAAAATGCACAACATATGGATTTGAGTGGGAATAATTGATTAAAGAAAATGCATGGGGAAAATCTTCCATGCAAATCTTGAAGAGAAAGAGCAAAATCTTACAAGGAGAGCAAAAAACAAAAGGAGCAGAGAAATCAGCAGAGCTATTGAATATTTTGCGATATCCCATATTTTGAGTTGTAGCAGATTGATGAATTTCCTGTGGGTAAAGCTGACCTCTAATTCACCCAAGGACCCTGGTCAATCATCTCGGAATGGTTCATCCACAATATCTCACTTGCTCTACTCATCAGGAGCCCTGCTGTTAAGAAACCATAGACTGGCAGAATGGAAGCTCATTCTTCAGGTGGCACAGGTAAGTGGGCATGAGTTAGAAGCAGTTAGATCAGCACTGCCTGACAGAAATACAATGTGAGCAAATGCACAATTTAATTTTTCTAGTAGCACCATTAAATTTTTAATGGAATTAATTTTAATAACTTTTATTCAGCCCAATCTATCCAAAAATATTATTTCAATATATAATCAATACAAAAATTATTGAGATATTTAAAATTATTTTTCTTCATGCTAAGTCTTCAAAATCTGGTGTACATCTTACACCTGACCACAACTCAGTGTAGTCAAGCCACATTTCAAGTGCTCAACCGCCACATGTGGCCAGTGGCTACCCTACTGGATAGCCAACTTGTTCTTTCTCTGTTCTTATCACCCTCCATGAACATTAAGCCGGCCTAGAGGGAAAAGTAGAAGATAGTCTACAGGTAGACTTTATGGTTGTAAATAATAATGTAAATGGATAAACCACACACAGCTACATATATTTATTTGCTTGATATTCATGAACTCATGCAACTAACCCCTTTCTAGCTTTATCTCACCCATCTCATCCCATCACACACACACACACACACACACACACGCAACATCCTGACCTGATGACCTGAACTGGGCCACTTGCTGTTTCCTAAAAAGACCTTGAGTTCCTTCACTGCAATTCCCTTCCTTAAAAACCACTCCCTTTCCTTGCTAATCATGACATTTATGCATTCTTCTCTGTTACTATATACCCAGCAGCTCAATCTTAGAAATATGAGGCCTGCTTGACTCTTCCCTTTCCCTCAATCTGTACAACCCATAAGTCACAGTCCCAATGATTCTCCCTCAGTGTTTTGAATCTGCCCATTTTTCTCTGTTTCTGTGGCTATCACCCTGGTCTGGGTCACTGCCATTTATTGCCTCAAAGAGCCTCCAAACTGGACCTTTCAGTTTCACTCTGACCTCCAGACAAACCATTCTCCAGATAGTCCTTACAGGAATGTCTTTAAAACATGAATCAGAGTCCATCTTTTCTTTGCCAAAATACTCCAATGTTTTACTATGATACCTAGACTAAAACGCAAACACTTTCCTTGGGTTTAGACCAGTGGTTCTCAACCTTCTGGCCCTTTAAATACAGTTCCTCATGTGACCCAACCATAAAATTATTTTCGTTGCTACTTCATAACTGTAATGTTGCTACTGTTATGAATCGTAATGTTAATATCTGATATGCAGGATGGTCTTAGGCGACCCCTGTGAAAGGGTCGTTCGACCGCCAAAAGGATCGCGACCCACAGGTTGAGAACCGCTGGTTTAGACGCTGCATGACTTGGCCCTATCCTATTATCCCTTCACTCTAACCCAGCCATGGGCAAACTACGGCCCGCGGGCCGGATCCGGCCCGTTTGAAATGAATAAAACTAAAAAAAAAAAGACCGTACCCTTTTATGTAATGATATTTACTTTGAATATATATTAGTTAACACAAACACTCCATCCATGCTTTTGTTCCGGCCCTCCGGTCCAGTTTAAGAACCCATTGTGGCCCTCGAGTCAAAAAGTTTGCCCACCCCTGCAACCTCATGCTGCCTTCCTCCATGCTCACCATGCTGCAATACAAGGCCTCAGTCCCTCAGTCACAATAACCTTTATCTCAGCTCAGGGCACTTGGAAATGCCTGGCAGTCATTATCTTTTCGCTAGTGTATATCTACCTCCCAGAAGAAACTGTAAATTCTTTTAAGGCAATGACTTATTTGTATGGTTTATTACTCAAGGCTAATGCTCTATAAATATGTGTTAATTGCTTCATAAATATAAAAGGATTAAAAAATGATTTTCCTGACCTTTCAAGCTATCATCATCATGATCATCATAATTTTAATTTATTGGACACTTACTATGAAACTATGTGAAGCACAATTCACTGACTCTTCACAACCACACAAGGTAGATGTTTTTATCCTAATTGTAATAATAATAATGAGAAAATGAAGGGAACAGGGGTAAGTATTTTGCCCATTGTCACTCAGCAATTAAACAACAGAGCTGGGATTTGAACCCTGATCTGTTTGTTTCTATACATAATTAGTTATTCTGCCACCATGAATTTCCAAAAGCTTTAAATTAAGTACTTAATTATTCTCTAGCTTTGTAAAACCATATTAATAACTCAGAATCTGTAAAATCAGTTTCCATGTTCTATATTATTTAGATATCTTATGCTGACATTGCATGCTTCAGATACTATTTTGGGAATGTGGTTGCCTAGCAACAAACATTATTAGACTGAATGATATTACAGATTGTATTTTGTCTGTTATAACATAGTTAGCATTTTATTCATTTAGAAATATCTGAGAAACAAGGTGGATAAATTTAGTGCAACATATTACCAACCAGGAACTCTCCAATAAAGCATAAACAATAGGTGCATGCTTTTCTATTCTAGAATGTTTGTTTCCAAATGTATTTGGAATCCAACATGGTTGGGGATGACAACAAGGCACTGAGGATGTTAAAATGTTAACAATGAACCAGTTAAGAGCAGTAGGGTTGGAGAGAACGGTTTACTTTATAAAGGGGGAAAAACTGTTCCAGAAATACCAGCTCCTATGCAGAATTCTCACAGCTACGTTCTCTTGGAACCAGATGTCTCTGAGAAGAAGCACATGGCTCACTCCATTCAAAGCCACCACCGCTAGCAAACACACACACACACACACACACACACACACACACACACAGACACACACTACACACACACTCTCTACACACACACACACACACAAAGAAACAAAGCACATATCTGAAAAATGGTGAGTTTAATACTTACATCTTAATACTAAAAATATATTTAGTGGGGCAAATGTGTAAGCACAGAATACATATCTAACACATGAACCAGAAACAATGCAAACGGGATCTTAATTCCTTGTCAGCTAAATCATATGTCTTTTCCCTTAGCTTACTTATGAAAACATTTTACTTCTAGGAGTAAGCAATAAAATTAACTCTAAAATTCAAGCAAATTTGCTTTACGATAAAAAAGGATTTGGACAAAATGAAGAATAATGCAATGATTCAGTTTCTGCCAGGCACCGAGTGGTTCCCAGTATCCGACATAAAGCCAGTCTCCGATGACTTGAGGGGCAAACTAAACCAGGTTGACTAAAGCACCCCTGTTAGTGCTGCTATGTTGTTTAAAAAGGTAGTGAGGGAAAATACATTATAATGAGGAGGGAAAGGAAAAAAATCATAAACACAGGTGAAGTGACACAACAGAAAGATCTGAAGATTTGGCATCTGAAAAGCTAATCAGGGCTCTGGTAAGTTAAAAATTGTAATACCGGTTTCTTAAAATTTGGAGTAAAAAATTTCTCCTCTGTGAAATGGGGATAATACTGCCTTTCTTTCCCAGGTTCACAGGTTTTTGTGAAGTGAGAATAAATTGACCAATGAGGTCACTATTGCATTTTCCACAGCTCATTTTATGAGTCCTCAGGGATGGGTGTGGGCAGGTAGAATAGGCTGGTAGTATCTAGGCAAGTGTTTCCAGGTAAATTTTAATCTGATAATGAGGCTTTCAACCCTATAAAAGGCTGAACAATCATATAATTCATTAGGAACCAAGTAGTAAAACATTAACAGACAAAAGGATATGAATACACAATTAACAAAAGGGGGAAAAACCAATACACACGTGACAAAACAATGTTCCTATCCACTGGTAATAAAAGACATTGAAAATACCAAGATATATATATCTTGTCCAAATATCTCTTTATCGTAAAGCAAATGTGCTTGAATTTTACAGTTAATTTTATATATATATATCCTATATAATAAAAGCCCAGCGACCATAACGGCAGAACGACCACTCAACCAGTCACTATGAGGTGCACTGACCACCTCTTGGCCCCTTTCCATGGCTGGCAGGCTTCCATCGCCTGATGACGAATGGGGACCTGGGGGTGGGTGGCGGGAGATGCGGGGGTGCCAGGCCAAGGCCCATGCCCCGCCAGTTGCCCCCCACACAGAGGGTGGCCTGCGGTGGGGTTGGGGCTGGCGAGCTGGCGGAAACAGTCGACCTCTGGGTACCTCCCCCTGGCTGGCAGGCTCCCATCATCCAATGGCACACAGGGAACTGGGGTGAGTGGTGGCAGGGGGCGGGTCTGGAGATCAGATGGAAGGGCCAACCTCTCAGTTCCTCCCCCGACAGTCAGGCTCCAATCGCTCGGTGGCTAATGGGGTACCGGGGTTGGTGGGTGGCGGGGGATGTGGTTGGTGCCAGGCCAAGGCCCCCGCCCCACCGGTCCAGGGGTGGGGTCGGTGAGCGGGCGGGATTGGCTGACCTCTCGGTCCCTCCCCGCTGGCCATCAGGCTCCCATCGCCCGATGGCAGACTGGGAACCCAGGTGGGTGGCAGTGGGGGGCGGGGCAGCTGCTGGCAGTCAGGGAAGATGGCCCTGATCGCAGACTAAGCCTACGGACCATACCCATGCATGATTTCATGTGTCAGGCCTCCAGTATATATATACAAAATCAGTGCATGGGTGGGGGGGGGTTGTCCCTCAGCCCAGCCTGCACCCTCTCCAATCTGGGACCCCTGTGGAATTGGGCCTAAACCAACAATCGGATATCCCTCTCGCAATCTGGGACCACTGGCTCCTAACTGCTCACCTGCCTGCCTGCCTGATTGCCCCTAACCACTCTGCCTGCCAGCCTGCTCGCCCCCAACTGCCCCCCCACTGGCCTTATCACCCCCAACAGCCCCCTCTTGGTGGCCTGATTGCCCCCAACTGCGCCTTCTGCCAGCCTGATCACCCCTAACTGCCCCAGCCAGCCTGCTCACCCCTAACTGCCCCCTCGCCAGCCTGCTTGCCCCCAACTGCACCCCCTGCTGGCCTGCTCACCCCCAACTGGCCTCTCCTGCCAGCCTGATCACCCCCAACTGCCTTCCCCTCCTGGCCTGATCTCCCCTAACTGCCTCTGCCTCGGCCCTGCCACTGTGACTTTGTCTGGGCGGCGGCCATGAACCTGGCTGGGGCAACCAAGGAAGCCAAGTCTCGGCAACCAAGGAAACCAAGCCGGCTGGAGAGGAAGCCAAGCCTCCCGCACCCGCTCTCTGGCCGGCTTGGCTCCATGTCTCTGGCCGGCACCTCCATCTTTGTCACATCAATTTGCATATTCCCTCCTTTTTGGCTGTGGGTGTCACCATCTTTATCGCGAAGTGATGGTTAATTTGAATATTACTCTTTTATTAGATAGGATATTTGTAAACCTACTAAGTTGACAGATAAAAAGAGAAAAAGTGCCAGCACAAATGAGATTTGAAACAACCAGCCTTCTTATATATGCCGGTGGGAATATAAACTGGCACAAAGTCTTAGAGGAAAATTTGATAATATATCTCTGTAGTATTAAAATGTACAGAACTGGGGTTTCATAATTATCTTTATAGAAATAGAGCCTAAGGAAATTGTCAGAGAGGCTTACAAAAATTCCTGCATCACATGTCATCTGTAAGAGTGAAATTTTGGTAAGAACTTAAAATGTTAACATTTTATGACTGGATAAATAGATTTTACGTTTTATAGAATGTTACACCACTATTATAAATTATCCTGTAGAAATACTACTGATATGAGAAAAAATTTATACTAAACTGATCATTTTAAAAGATTAAAAACAGTATAAATGGTATAATTTCAATTTACAGTTAAAAGGTACACATGCATTACAAGCATACATAAAAGAATAAAAACTATTTCTGAAGTATTACCAGCAGCATCTCTAGGAAATGGGATACTGGGAGATTTTAATTTCCTTCCTTCATTTGGAGGCTTTTCTGTATTTATTTTACTGGGTGGATCTATTAAATCTGTATTAGAAAAAAATGATACGTGCAATAATATGAAAACAGAAAATTTAGGGGTTCATGTAAATATACCATATGTAAGTTCATCAATTTCAAGCTTTTAAAATGTGTTTCCCCTGAATTTCAACAGAATTTCTATTGATAAATAACTTATTTTGGTGGGCTGGTTCTATTACATGCACAAAGAAAGACACACAGATTTTGCAATATTAAAAGAAAATCTTATTTATACTTTAAAAAATATTTAGAAGACATTTAATTATTTATTTGTTTGTTTGTTTATTACTTTGTAGTCCTTACCCTAGGATATGTTTTCATGGATTTTAGAGAGAGAGGAAGGGAGAGATAGAGAGAGAAACATCAATGTGAGAGAGAAACATGGATGGTTGCTTCCCATATGTGCCCCTACCAGGGATCGAACCTGCCACCTAAGTATGTGCCTTGACCGAACCCACAACCTTTCGGTATACAGGATGACGCTCCAATCAACTGAGCCACCTCACCAGCACAAAATACTTAGAAGACTTTTTAAAACGTTATAAACTTAGGTAAGCATTTCTACTTGGAACAAAATCAATTAAATCACTAGGAAAATCTAATCTAATCAGGGAGATGTTTGATAGGATAAAACAAGGTAGAAAGGAATAATGCCAGAAGAAAATTTAGGTTGAAAATGCCTCAAGTTTATATTTACTGCCATTACAAAAGGAGATTTAGTTATGGATGCACTATAAATACAGAGATTAGTGCAGGGAGATTAACAACCCCTTTCTATCCCTCTTCTGGGATAACCTGGGAATAAGACATTCAGGTCATTATGCTGCAGTAGAAGAAAAAGACAGACAAAACAGGCTTGGTTTAGTAAAGAGCAATAAACATGAGTAAAGGGCTAGCAGGACTGACAGAGAGATGAGCTCATTGTGTGGCATGTAACTGAGTTTAATTCTGTATAATATATCAGATAAATTCTAGGCAATATAAATAAGAAATAAAAGAGTCATGGCAGTTACCTACTGGTGTTTACAGGACATGCCCTTAATCCCTCCTCAAATAGAATCGGTCAAGTTTGGCAACTGTACATGACAAGGAAGAAAAGTCTTAATTCGATGCAGGTGCAGCTTTCTGGTAACTACTTGATTGTCCGTCTTCCGAAAGCACTAATAAGCTTACAGGCATCCTATACCCGACTAGATACAGTTATACATCTGTAACATTCTACACTCCCTAATATAATTATTTTAATTCTCTAAACTGCCAATGTGGTGTGCATTGATGCTCTTGGTAGCTAATCAACACATATTTGTCAAATAAATTATGAACCCAAATATTTACTGATATCCATTCACCTCCTAGAAACTGTCCTGGGTATCCAGTGAGAAGCAAAGCAGAACCAACACAGTTTCCCTGCCTTTGTGGAATGTATAGGAGCTCAGAAAAGATACACAAGTGAAAAGACACATGGAAGGGCTTGTGTGTGTTTGTTTCTATAAGACTGAGAACCATAGGGGATTGGGAAGAGGCTATTTAGATGGAGTGGGAATATTTAAGTCAAAACCTAAAGGATGGGGAAAAAAGACAACTGTGCAAAAGGAAAGGGAGGAAAACTGTTACAAGTAAAAAATAGGAAATCCTGGAAGAGGCTTAGCATTTCTTTCAGAATAAGGAGAGGTCAATGAGACGAAACATGAGAAGCAAGACAGAGACTGAAATGAGCCAATGCAGGAGAGGTAAGGAGGGGCTGCACCATAGATTTCTAAAGGGAGCCATTGAATGGTAATAAGCAAGGGCATAATATGGGCCATTTTTCTATTTAAAGGATTGCTCTGGCTGCTGTTCACAGAATAGATTGGAGATAGCAAAGGTGAAAAGCCAATGTAATGATGACAATAATGGGGTGACTTAGACTTGTATAATGAGGGGGAGATAGAGACAAGGGTCTGGAGTTGAGCTCCTATTTTGAAAACTAAAACCAAGGACATGTAATTGAATTGGGTATGGGAGTGAGCAAGGAATCCGGTGGCCTCAAGGCCTTCAGCAAATGGGTGGTAGTGGAGGCAAAATGAGGTTAGGCTGGGACAAAAATGTTTTCTGAATTCCAACTTGCTCCTTGGGTACAATAATCTCTTCTATAGTTGAATAAAAGATTAGAATTTTGTATTATTTGGTTAGCCATATGTTATTTTAGAGCCAGCTTAAGCATGTAACACGTTTAATACTTACAATATGTTTATAAGGTGGGTATAGTTTCTCCATTTTACCAAGAGAGAAGTCGTCTCAGGAAGCTATAGTACCTGGTTGAATTTTCCAGGTAGTAAGTGATAGGTCCCTTCCCACACCCCTTACCTCCTAACTCCTAGCTAATGTTTTTCTCCTCGTTTCCTTTTCCCCTCATTTTTCCTCCATCCTTAAAATTTTATACAAGCAAATAGTCATAGCACATTGCTTATAACTCTGTATTAATATTTTTATTAATTTTAATTACCTCCTCTTATAAATTATAAAGTCCCT